>NW_020950547.1:2152693-2182423 GCF_900497805.2 Vombatus ursinus | reverse complement strand
GGAAGGAAGGAAGGAAGGAAGGAAGGAAGGAAGGAAGGAAGGAAGGAGCTGTGTTGCCCAACTAAAACTGGCCAGTTGGGTCCTCAGGGAAGCAGCTACTACTACTCACAGACTGTTGATTGTTATTTGTCCTTCATTCTTGAAGATATTAGATGAATGCCGAGATCCTTTCCAGCTCTCATAGCCTACGTTTGAGATTTGTTGGGAATAGGGATAGCGAAGCTAAGTGGAGCAGTGGATAGAGGACCAGACCTGGAGTCAGATAGACTCATCTCCCTGAGTTAAAATCTAGCCTCAGACACTTACTTATGTGACTGTGGGCTACTCACTTAACCTCTTTATGCTTCAGTTCATGTGTAAAATGGGGATAGAGCTCTGGGCTTGAGTCAGGAAGACTCAAGTTAAAATCCTATCTCAAAGACTTACTGGCTGTGTGACCCTAGGTGAGTCACCTAATCTCTGTCTACCTCAGTTCATCTGTAAAATAGGGGTAAATAACAACTCCTATCTGTCAGAATTGTTATGAGGATCAAAGGAGATCGTATTTGTAAAGCAAAGTGCTTGGCACATAGCAGGCATTATGTACATGTTAACCAGGTAAGTAGGTGGTACATTGGATAGAGCACTGGGCTTGAAATCAGGAAGACCTGAGTTCAAATCTGGTTTCAGACCCTGGGCAAAGTCACTTAACTTTGTTTGCCTCATTTTGCTCATCTGTAAAATGAGCTCGAGAAGGAAATGGCAAACCACTTCAGTTTGTTTACCAGGAAAATCCCAAATGGGGTCATGAAGAGTTGGACGTGGTTGAAATGACTGAACAGCACCAGCAGGAACAAACAGACCAGAAACAATACCTGCTTGTGCTCAAATCCATGTAAAGAATCCATCAGCAGAGCATTTGGGTGCATGTACACCCAAAGGACTGGGCTCATTGGCCAGTGGTCTTTCCTACCTCTGTTAACAAAAAGAAAAACAGGTAAGCAAAACTGTGTGGCAAATCAACTGTATTTAACAATATTCACAACACTTGACTCTGAAGGTTCCTTGTTTTTCTGTTGAGAAGAGGGAAGTGTATTTTGCTTTCTGTCCTCTGGGACCATGATTGGTCTTGGCAATTTATCTTAGTTCATGAAGCACTTTCCTCACAACTGTAGGAGGCAGGTAGTGCAAGTATTATTAATCTCCATTTCACAGAGAAAGACATGGGGACTCACAGAGGTTAAATAACTTGGCCCAGGTCACTCAGTTAGTAAATGGTTTATCTGGAAATTGAGTCTGGGCTTTCTTTCCTAAATCCATGTATTCGTTCTACTATATGTTTCTCATATACTATGCTAGGTCTAATCTCGCTATTTTCTCTCTTCTTGCCACTTAATATTTTTAATTACATGAGGAATTGGGCTACCTACTTCTAAAAATATGCACAAATATGACAAAATGAGTCTTGAGTTAACAATTAATTTTAAATAATGAATAATTTAATAATAAATCAATAACTTAATAAACAATTTTTAATTAATAACCAATTAAGAATGTTTTTTTTCCTGATGCTCAAGAAGGACCCCAAACTTGGAAACACATTTGATGCTCAAATTCAGTTCGAAAGACATTTATTTAGCAATTCAACAATAGTAATAGCTTGCATTTATGTAGCATTTTTACTAATCTTATCTCATTTTATTCTTATAGCAACTTGGGGAGGTAGGTGCTATTATTATACCCATTTAAAGATGAGAAAACTAATGCATATGGAAGTTAAATGACTTGCCCAGTCTTCCCTAACTTAGTTAGTATTTGTGTTCAAATTAGCATACAGGACAGCACTCTATATCTTGCAGCATCTGGTTGACTTGGAACAAACATAAAGGTGTCTACTATGTGCTTTCCCTTCTCATCAGGCCAATAACCTCTAGATCAGAGGTTCCCAAACTTATTTGGCCTATGGCCCCCTTTAAAAAAATTACTCAGCATCCACCTGGAAATCTATTTTCTTTAACCCTTTAACAGTTTTTTTTTTGAAATTTGCATTATTTCAAAAAATATAAAATATAAAAATATTTAAAAAGACACATGTTAAATTTAATATGTTATTGTAAAATTGTGGGTTTTTTTCCTGTATCGAAATTTTGATGTAACCACATAGTATTATATTGTAAACAAGTCATTACATGCACATAGTCCTGCTGATGCATATTGGACAATGTGTGACAGGCTTGCCTGCCAACACTTGCTTGTTAAGACCTGTGGACGGACTTGACCGGTGATTGGTTATAACTTGTATTTTGTGTGTTTATTTGGAAAATAATGTAATCACTATGACTTTAATTCTGTTACACAGCAGATGAAACATGTATGAATAGTTTTTCAAAATTTTCTTATCTCTCTTCTTTCCTTATGCTTCTACCACCTCCTTATTTTTATTCAATGCCCCCAATTGCACCTGAGGCTACTACCTCCCCAATCATTTCAACACTCCCTGGGGGGCAGTGTCACCCACTTTGGGAACCTTTGAATCACCATAAGGATTTCTGCTCTGACCTGATCCCTTGCTTCTTTTCCCCTTACTTCCTCTAATCTCAAAGTTACAGAATGTCAAAGGGAAACAGTTTTAATACTGTGACCTGTAGAAAGCAAGAAAGGTTGCATTTTAATAAGCAACTCAGCAAAAGAGAAATGAATTCACGATGGGAACTTCTATGAAAATGTTTATCCACAATACAAATAATGCCTTGTTTTAATAGTGGTCCAGAACTTTTTCAGGGATGTTGGCACTAAATGGAAAGCAATGTATACTCTTCTATTTCAAACAGTCACAGGTTAAAAAAAGTACAACATGTTTAATGTGAATGAATAAAAATATTTTTATTGCATTGCTTTTGCTTTTGTTTCTTTCTGAGCAAGAGCCACATATAGTTTGGTGCTGATGACTAAAATGCTTAGCAAATATTTTTGGAGACTTTCTCTTTCTCTCCTTATTTCATCTTAGAGGCAAAGACGTTAAGTTCTACTCAGGGCTCAAAAGTGGGTAGAAACAGGAGATGGAATGCCATTCATTCATTTAACAATTTTATTTTATTTTCTTATTTTTAAAATATATTTATTTAATATTTTATTTTCCCCATAATTACATGTCATTTAACAATTTTATTAAACACTTGCTATATGTAAGCTGAGAGACAATGAGGTGTAGCGGATGGAGTACCGTCCCTGAAGCCAGAAAGACTTGAGTTCAAATCTTGTACCCAGCACATACTAGCCATGTAGTCATGGATAAGTCACTTAAGTGCCCAAGCTACTTTCCAAGACTCTAATTCCAAAGGGGTTGTTTACCCGAGTTGGTGGAGAGAATTCTTAGATTATGAGATGCCCACATTAGTTAAGTCTCAGATCTGGACCAAAGTGTAAGCCACTATGGTATGCTGTAGTTGATTCAAAGATAAATAATTCTTGATATGAAGGACCTTACAACCAATGAGGAGAGATGATGTGCACAGAAATAACTATAATTCAAAATACAATATGATAAACACATAACAGAGTTACAAATACTATGAAAGAAGAGAGGGTATAAGGGAGTAGACTGTCCTGCCCATTATTCCAAATGTAAGGGGGCAGATCTGTTCTGCCCTGATTATGCCAATTGGAGTGGCGTATACTCCAAGAGAATACTGAGATACCAAAGAAAGAGGGACTCATATCAGCTTGATTATTAACAGGTTTTATTAGGTTGATTGGGTTGTTTAAGGAAGTTTACTCACAAGAGGCATTGTCCTGGATAGCAACAGGACAAAGTAACATTGTGGATCACTGCATCAACCCCAGGCCGGGTCAACTTTTATATAGAAATAAAACAAAGAAGGCACAGTGCCAGGGTGGTCCAGGGTCAAGTGCATGTTTTCCCATGGAATAGCTGGGAATTTCTTTTGCTGCTTACGTTTACTCAAGGTAGTTCAGATTTTTTGGCGGAGTCATACATCACATTCCCATTCTTGCCTACCACTGTACAAAGGGATTACTTCTGGCTTGAGGGATATCAAGGAATATTTGCGGAGGAAGTGGTGTTTGAATTGGGTCTTGATAGCTGGGTAGAATTTCAGTAGGCAGAGGTCTGGGGGAGGGTACTCTAGCAACAGGGAATAATGTGCTACATGCTTGCAAGTGAGAAAGTGTGGGATGTATAATAGAATGATGAGCAGTCTGATTGGTCTGAAGCTTAGGGTACATGAAAGAAAGTTGTATGAGATAAAGCTGGAAGGGTAAGGTAGAGTCAGATTATGGAGGGTCTTACATACCAAAGTAAGAAGTTTGGACTTCGTCGTGTAAATAATGAGGAGCCATTGGAGGTTTTTGAACAAGGGAATGACATGACTAAAGCTTTGCTTAGGAAGATTAATTTGATAGTAGTATGTAAGATTGAAAAGGGGAGAGGTTGGAGGCAAAAAATTCTGTTATCTAGATAGCAAAAGAGAAAGCAAAAGGATTGCAGAATATTAAGATTGGCAAATCAGTGGTCAATGCATTAATAAGTCACTGTGTTTTTCTTTACTGTAGCAATTTGTAGTTAAATAATTTACTATTTACTTATAGAAAATTTGCCTCTTTCCCTCACATTGAACACTTTGATTTGTGGCATGTAGCATGCCTTTTTTCCTAAAGTGCCTATTACAGTCTCACCTAGGTCCTTAAACAGCAACATCAAATTAACACATTCAAAGAAAGGTACATTTCTTCTTGCTTTATGTGTTATACAATTCTGTGTCATTGTTGGTGAGTGTGAGGAGGTACAGAATTTATGCTTTCTCTGGGCTTCCTTTTTTAATGTTCTATTTGAAATCTTCCATTTTAATCTTGAAGAAGTAGAGGTTTTTTTTTTTAAATTCAACTTCCTCCCTTCTCCCAAGGAAAGATATGTATAAGGGGTTGGATTGAAATACACTCCATTGACAGGCTAAGACTGTGTCCTAGCCATTTATGGAAAAAGTGGTTCAGGGAGCAGCTAGGTGGCACAGTGGATAGAACACCGGCTCTGAAGTCAGGAGGACCTCTATCTTTTCTCTTCCCATTCACTGACTGAGTATAGCTGGAGTATTTCAGGCAGCACACTGTCTGGGGTGGAGGAAGGGCACCAGCCCCACCTCTATATTTCCAGGGAATGGTTTGAAGTCTTTTGTTATGTGAAGCAGATGGGCAAAGAAGAGATAAAATGAGAGCAGGTCAGTCCTCTTTAGAAGTCCACTGAACCAGAGGCTCTAGGAAATAATTGCTTCATCATTCCAAATGCCCAAATCCTTCGGTACCTCACAGTTTAATTCTATTATATATTCACATGTGTATGTATATATAATCTTTTCAGTATTCATTGATTTTATAATCTTTTTCCATCTAGGTTAGATTCTTAACTTACCATTGACTGAGAAGACAAGGTTACATTTCATTCTCAAATAAGATTGGAGACAAGACACTGAAAATGTAGGTTTAGTAAAGAAGTGACATGCCACCCCACCAGTAATGAAAAGAAATAAACAAATATATCCTGGCTGGAATAAATAAATATTGAGATGGAAAAATATCCAAACTAGTAAATGGTTGGTGAAGAATTAGTCTTATTCATGAGGAATCCAAGAAATAGAGCTAAGAGAACAGCTCCGGGTTACATAAAGGGAAACATTTCTCTTTGTTTTCTTGTCAGTAGCAGTCTAATTTGAAGCTTTTAAGAAATAGCCTCATGCACAAAAGAATCATTTGTTGGCTAGATTACTTTTTACCTTGGGACTTCCCATCCCATTCTATCCCATCAAGAAAAGCAATCTTGATGTGAGCATGGGAGCAGAAATCCCACATCATGAGGAAAGGCATTGATTTGAATAGCAACTGCACTTCTATGGAATTGTCTCTTTAAACCAGTTCTTAACCTGGGACCTGTGAACTTTAAAAAAAAAAAAACTTTAAAAATATTTTATATTAAGATATTTATATTTCTAATTGAATTGTTTTCCTTTGTAATTCTATGTATTTTATCTGATGCATTTAAAAACATTTGTCAGTCAGTGAGTAAACAGTTAGTAAATATTTATTAAGCACCTACTATGTACCAGGCACTGAGTTAAGTGCTCAGGATACAAAAAGAGGTAAAAGATACTTTCTTCCCTCAAGGAGCTCATACTTTAATGGGGGGATGGGGGGGGGAGAGACCACAAGTAAACAAATATGTACAAACAAGCTATATACAGGGTAAACAGGAAATAATTAAGAGAGGGAAGGCACTAGAATTTAGAGGTGCCAGAGAAGACTTCCTGGGGAAGATGGGCTTATTCTGAGAAAGGGTTATCTATATGTTTTACAGGATTGTCTTTAACACAAAAAGAGTTAAGAGCTCTTGTTTAAAACTTATACCCTATTTTTTTTGTCTGTTTTTTTTTCACAGCATAACTTACATGGAAATGTGTTTTGCATGATTGCACATGTATAACCTGTGTCAAATTACTTGCCTTCTCAATGATGGGAGGAGGGGAGGGAGGAAGAGAATCTGGAACTCAAAATTTGAAAAAAAATAATGTTAAAGTTCTTTTTTACATGAATTGGAGAAAATAAAATATTAAATTAAAATTAAAAAGTAAACTTATACCCTACAGTTTTAGTGAGAGCTTTCTGTATGGAAGGACTAGGCAATGAATTCTACTATGGACAAACACTGAACCACAGAGAATATAGCAGATAAAATGCACTTCTCTCTCTCTCTCGCTCTCTCTCTCTCTCTCTGCGACTGTGTGCGTGCGTGTGTATGTGTGTGTGTGTGTGTGTGTGTGTGTGTGTGTGTGTGTGTTTTGGAATACCAAATGCTCTGGATCAAGGCTTATTTGCATGGGGGATGTGTGGAAGAGAGGGGCGATTTTACTCTACCATTTACTCTACCAGAAAAGTGAAATGGTCTCATGTTCTCTGTTGGGAATGAATATATTAAAATACTTTCCAATGCAGGAAAACTTTACATGAAGATGCAGATAGCATACTTCTCTTATTTGCAGATGGCATGAAACTAACATCAGTTAAGAGAATCAGGCTCCAAAAAGTTCTTGACAAGCTAGAAAGAAGGATGGAGATAAGGACTGGACCTGTAATTTCAATGATTCAGTGAGAATTCCTGGATGTGGAAACACCCTCTACCAATGCAGGTTGGCACCTTCTCTGCAACTTCTAGTCTTACATAGTAGCCTCTTAGAGCAGGGGTGTGCTGGAGCCAGATTGAATTAGCTCACAGAGTTGATTGTTAAATTTTCAGTATGAACACACATCTCAGAAAATGGCAAATGCTACAAATTGGGGCTTGATTTACTGTTTTATTGATTGTCCAGATTTAAGAAAGTGATGGAAAAATGTTAATAATGCAGGTTAAACCTAAAAATGTGTTCTGTATACATCCCCCCTACCCCCCAAACTGGAGAGCAAATTGTTAAATATTTACCAGCGAGGAATGAGAAGTGGCTTGCCCAGAGTTACACAGTCAGTAAGTATCAGAGACAGGACCTGAACCCAGATATTCCTGATTCTGAAGTTAAACCGTCATCCATTGCAACGCAACTGTTTCTTTACAATGAAGGATCAAATCCATTAAGATGAAATTGAAAGGGATAATTTGAAAATTTCACACTTCAGTCAAAAAAAAAAATCAACTCTACAAGTACAGGGTGGGAGCATTATGGCTAGACTACTATTTGCATGAAAGAGATCTGGTTTCTTTTACTGTCCATAAGTTTAATGTGAGTCAATTGTGTGACTTTTTTTTTTTTAACATAAGCAAGAACTTTTCTAATGATTAAGGCTGTTCAAAAGTAGAATTGGCTACCTTGCAAGACAAGAGTTTTCATTACCAGAGGTCTTCATGGGGAAGCTGTATGCCCAATTTTCAAGGATCTTATAGAAGGAGGCTAACATTCAGTTCTAGGTTGGCCTAGATGCTTTTGGAGCTCCCCTTTAAATCTGAGATTCCATGATTCTCTGACATCTGTTGCCAAAAGAATTGTTCTTAATACTTTCTTTTGATAGTTTATTTTGTGAATTACTGGACCTCTCTTCTGCTATAAGACTTTGAATGGTGGTGCAATGGAAGGTGGTGCAATTGGATTTGGAGTCAGAGCACATGGGTCCCAATCTCAGGGCTTCCATCTGTGTGACTTTGGGCAAGCCATTTAATCTCTCTAGACATTGGTGACCTCATCTGTAAAATGAGATGTTGGATTGTGATCTCTAGCTTTAAATGTAGAATCCTTTGACGCTTGCTTGGATTTAACTTCATTTAATATTCTTCCTTTGTCAGACCTGATGTTATCTGTAGGACAGCAGTTAATCGTCTCACCGGGGGCATTTTTCTTCCTTCCGTTCAAACATCAGTTTAAATACCTCTTGATTTGGATGACAGCTTCCACCAAATCTTTCTTCATAGGTCTCTTAAGACAAACCATGTTCATTTGCAGAAGTATCTTTCCAATATGGTCCAGGAAAGCAAATCCTATTCTTTAACACCACCTCTGTAGCCAGCTGTTCACTTCCCAAGTGCTTTGTTTTAAGAGAAAAATTAACTACATTTGCTTACCGAAGCAGAGTGGGTGTTAAAGACATCTGTGAGAGTGTTAATGACATCATCATTCAACCAATTCAACTGAATTATTACGTTTTCCACTGGATGCCTGGAGTTCTGTATCGATGACTCATGGCCATGTCAGATTACTTGAAGTTGTATTTCTCTATCTTTGTGCTTTTTCTTCTGCTCATCTTGCTTGTGGAAATGAATGATTATAACACCATCTAAGAACATTGGTCCTCACATACAAATATGCTCTCCTATATCTTACCGACATCTATTACATAAGGATGGCTGAAGGAAGTCCCCTTCCTTACCATTGTTCCAGGTTGGGCTTCTAACCTCACCCCAGCGTTGGTCCATAGACTGTATGGGGCAGGGTCAACAAAGTCAGTGTTGGAGTGATGAGGAAGAAGGAAAGGGAAGAGAGGATCAGACATTCTCTCAGTCACTCCTTTTTGCATGCTCAGCCCCTAATGCAGGGCGGGTCAACACTATCTCTAGCCTTTGACACATGTCCTCACTAACCCCCCTAGAGGGTACTTCCTGCTTCTCATCTCAGAATCTCTGCTGCACTTCCACTCCAAATCCTCTGAGTAGATGCCATATATATTTTTGCATATTCTCATTTATTCAAATCAACTGCAGGAAGTAAGCACCAAAATTTTTAAAAACAAAAACAAACAAAAGAAAAACTTCACACTGCAGTATGCACAGTTTCATGATACCACATGAAAAAATCAAATTTCTAGTAAAAATTGACAAGTTATATTGAGACGCCATATTTTCTGAAGAAAAAATGAAGACTTTCTATTTTTTCTTGGAAATATGGAGGAATCTTACTATCATACTTTGTGTATGGTTGAATTAGAGGACTTCTCTGGTGCCGTCTAACTCTAAATCCTAGGATCCTAGGAAAATCCCATCGTTTTGTGATGTTTGTCTTTTCTTACAGGCTCTAAGTAAGAAAAGAAAGAAAAAAGAAAAGACAAGAGTGAGGCATAGAAAGAGACCTTCCTTACGGAAGGGAGGTTAACTTAGAAGCGCTGTTCTGGGAATAAAAACAAGTGGAGGAGACTTGCTTGATCCCTCAAGAGCCAAGGAACTAAGAGTGACCAAGGCATTAATTACTCTCCCCACATGCCAGTTAATAAACACATAGACTCAAAATGTTGGTGTTGTAAGAGACCTTAGAGACAACGTGGCACAGGAGAGATAATACTGAATCTGGGATTACAGAACTAGAGTAAAAACCCTGCATATACTATTTACTACCTGTGTGATCTTAGACTAGTCACCTAGCCAGTTTGGGCTCCAGTTTCTTCTTCTGTAAAATCAAGGTGATGCACTAGATGTTTCTAGTTGACTATCAAAAATTAATTTTTATATTTTGAAGTGAATAATATTTTTCCATATGATTTGCAACACAGTCTTTGGTTAGACATTATGAAAAGTTTTATGATGTTATAACCTTATCACTTTTTAATTCTTGCATTTTGTTTTTATATCATATTTATTTCTAAATGTAGCCCTTCTTCTTTCCTATCCAGTGAACCTTCTCTTGCAACAAAGATTAAAAAAGAAAAGGATATGGAAGACAGTTGAACAAAACAGTCAATGCATTGACCATGTCCAGCACCATGTGTGATATTCCATATTCATTGCTTTCTCTTTTCTGCAAAGGAGAAAAAAAGATGCCTTTTCTCAGGGGTGGTCTATGCCCAAACTTGGTCTTTGTAATTGCACAATATTCAGTTTTTGTTTTATATTCATTTCCCTTTACATTGTCCCAGTTATTGTGTATATTGTTTTCCTGGTTCTGCCTATGTAGCACTGTATCAGTTCATAGAAGTCTTCCCACCCTTCCCTGAATTCTTCATATTCATCATTTCTTATGGTGCAGGAACATTCCATTACATTTATGTATCACAATTTGCCTAGCTTTTCCTTGATTGATGGGTACCACTTTGCTTCCAGTTCTTTGCTCTCACAAAAAGTGCTGCAATGACTATTATGGCATGGATGGGTATCCTTCTGTCTTTGAACTCTTTAGAGGCCCCTTTTTTTGGTAGGATCTCTGGGGTCAGGGTCCCTCTGAAGTATCTCTGGGCATAGTGCTGCAGAATCCCCAAGACATCCTAGTCATAGTGCTACTGGGTCCTGGGCTTCTATATTTGGTCCGAGGGGTCAGAGCACTTGGGTTTTTGACCTACCTTGAGCTTCCCCTTTGAGTACTCCTGGCTTCCTGCCCTGTCTCTGCCCTGAACAGAGTGCTTCAGGTTTCAGGTGCCCTGAGAGCGTCTCTGGGCAGAGTCCTGGCAGGTTTCTGGCTTGTTTACCTGTCTTTGAGCTAGATCCCCTGGCAGAGGGTGTCCTGTAGACTTCTGTCTGCCTTTTTATATAGTCCTTGGCTAGATGAAGGTTCTTGCTATTTCTCTTTGGATTTCTTGATCATTATTCAATATGGTCCTGTTTTTATGTCTTTCTAGAGTATATTTGTGACAGATGGATTCTTGTACCATCTTTCATGCTGCCTTCTGGATGTTGACTTTTGGTAATTTGATTGGCATAGCACTAATTTGTAAATTAATTTTAGTTATATAATCACTTTTATTATATTGGCATTGCTCAATCATGAACAATATTTCACAAACAAAACCCTGAAAGAAGACATAGTAAGAGGTACCCCATTTAAAATACCTCTAGGCAGTATAAAATACTTGCCAAAACAAACCCAGGAACTATATGAACAAACTTTTTATACAAATAAAATCAGATTTAAATAATTGGAGAAATATTAATTGTTCATGAGTAGACAGGGCCAACATAATAAAAATGACAATTTTATCTGAAATAATTTATATATTCAATGCCATCCCAATGAAATTATCAAAAATTTATTTTACTGAATTAGAAAAAAAATAACAAAATTCATTTGGGAGAACAAAAAGTCAAGAATATCAGAAGAACTAATGAAGGAGGTTTAGCATTATTTATTTCTTTAATGTTCAAATATTGTATGTTCAAATAATTGTATTACAATTATTTTGAATGGGATTTTTCTTTCTACTATTTCCTCTTGGATTTGGGCTTGGACTTTAAATGGAAGTGCAAACACAAGACCTGAGAGATGCAGATGAGAGATGGACCATGGGACAGCTAGGTGGTGCAGTGGATACAGAATTGGCCCTAGAGTCAGGAGGACCTGCGTTCAAATCCGGCCTCAGACACATAACACTCACTAGCTGTGTGACCCTGGGCAAGTCACTTAACCCCATTGCCTAGGCCCCCCCCCAAAAAAAAATAAATAAGAGATGGATCAGTCAGAGACTTGGATTCAGTTGCCTGGTGCCTACACATCTGGAAGGCCCCTCCTGGGAGTGGATAAAACTCTGTTGCTCCAGAGATGGCAGTGAAGAAACGAGGCATTTGGGGCCAATCTGAGAACTGAAGGAGCAAGAGCTCATAGTGGTAGAATGGCAAATGGTGGAATAATATAGGTACTTACAGACAAGTGGGGGAATTCCAGAACCACATGCTTTATACACTGAAAAAGAATTCTTGAACCTAGCCTTCTGGGCTGAAGAGGGCAAAGACTATTTTCTCTTTTTCTTTGAATCCTCAGAATTTGGGACAGCGCTTAGCGTATAGTAAGTACTTAATAAATGCTTGTTATCCATTAGTCAACATACATTTAAGAACTCAGTCTGTGCCAGGCATTGTGCTAAGCAAAAGAAAGGCAAAAACATGGTCAAAGAACTCATATTCTAATGGGAGAGACAAAGATGTATATATTTATTTAATGTATGATATATTTATGTAGAGAGTTGCAATGGAAGGTATCTCTCAGGTAAGGCATTTGGTGGTGAGGGAAGGAGACTGGGGAAAGGCCTCTTGAAGAAGGTGGGATTTGATTTGAGCTGGGACAAAAGGAGGTAGAGGTGAGTTGAGAGAATATGCCAGATATAGAAGACAGTCAATGAAGGAGTCTGAAACAGCAAGGAGGCCTTGTAGCTAGATTGTAGATCATAAGGATTGTTATTACCATTGTTTGTCCTTCATTCTCAAAGAGGACCATGACATCAGGGAGCTGATGCCATGACATGCAAGTGAATTGGATTTAAGTGAGGGAGGGCTGTACAAGGTCACCAGCCTCACTTTCTTCTTTGGAGCCATCTGGGTTGTCACAAGATATAGATCAGGATAACTGGAGATGCAAAGGATTGGAGTAAAATGTAAGAATACTGGAGAGGTAAGAAGGGTCAGGTTATGAAGAACTTTAAATTGTTGTTTGATCACTAATTATGATTTTATCATGGCTATCTAAATAGACAGACTCTTAGTAGTTCAAAAAATGCAAATCTCTGGGAAATTTCCCCTTTGCTATATACCCTTGGGATAATTACTTGTATGTGTTTTTTAACGGGGTTGATGTCTGCTATTTCCTGGGAGACACGTTTAGAGAAATTTGAAACATCCCTTCAAATCCATAAAGGCCCTTTAAAATAACAGTGAAAAATATCTTTGAAAGAAATCAGTGACAAAGGAATGGAGTCCAGATAGAAAATCCATGAACTAGGGGCAAAACCTCTATTTAAACATCAACAACAACAAACCCAAATACCAAGACTTCCAAAATGCAAATATAGTCAGTGTAGGCCTACAACGCCTGCCACTTCTTCAAGAAAATGGAAGGAAAATGACACAAGGGGTCAATTTGTTCAGTCCATAAACATTTAAAAGTAAGAGCAATAATGGAGGTGGCTCCTCAGCCGTATCTCAGGTTAATGGAGCAGACTACTTGCCTGAGAAGTGCCCTCTCTAGGAGCCAGGGTCACTATGGGTAATAAAAAGAATGATTCAAGTTCTTAGCTTTGCTGAGCTAAGTATTAATATTCATGCTTAGGTACAGTCATAGTTACCTCTTAACTCAGCTGGGAAGGGACTTGAAATGGGAGCTAAGTTTAAGTAATTTCTGAGTTCCAGTATGTTTTTTTCCCCTTTCCTTTTCTTCACTATGGCCGGTTGCTCCTGGACTCTGTTTCCAGGGAGAGTGATGGAGGGGAAAGAATATTGGCTTTGGGCTAAGGAGAGACACCTGGATTAAAATGTGACCTCTGATGTTTATAACTCAACCAGAGGTGAGTTAAGGAAACTCTTCCGAGCTTCAATTTCTTTATCTATAAAATGAAGACTTGTCTTAGCTTGTCTAAACAATTAGACTTTCTACTTTTCTGGTGTAAATAGCAATTGTTTCTGTTCTGGCTAGAAACCCTGAGGGTCTTCCTATCCTTGACTGATTTTATTTTGGGTAGGCAAATGAGGCCATTTCTTTGGTCTCATTTCTTACCTAGCCTTAATCACTGAATGGTTTTTGCCTCAGACAAATTGAGACCTGGGAAAGACCTTAGTTTAAAAAGCCAAGGTCTCCCACTACATCCAGGGCCATCCTATATCTTGCCACTGGACAAAGATGACTGAGGAGGAGAGAGTGAGACTGATGACTTTGCACAGCCCTGCCTCACTTAAATCCAAATCACTTGCAAGTCAAGACATCACCTTCCTAATGTCATTGGTCCCCTTCGAGAATGAAGGACAAACAACAACATCAACAATGATTATATGAATTTGGAGTGATATTTAATCCTTTGCTCCAAGAAAGAGAGGTTTCCAGTGGGTGAGGACTGTGCCAAAATGAAGCATATTGAGTCTGAACTTGAGTTATCATGGGGAAACAAGAAAGACTTCTCAGAAGGAATGGCATACTTCTGCAATATTACATTAAACCAGTTTTATTCCTATCTCATTCCGACCTTGGAATTTCTGTTCCCTAGTAACTGCCTTCTTGCCTTGTTTTCCTTTGTCCACATTCCCACCTAGTACCTCCAGGTATTGGTATTCTGGGTATAGGTACCCAGGATCTCATTTTCCTTGTAACTGGGTCTGTAGTATCTGTTGCTGGACCCCTTTGATGCCAGTCACATCTTCCTGGATCTCTGCTGATTATCTCCTCTGTGTCTGTTAGATACCCTGTATCTAAGACTCAGTTTGGACTTTTGGATAGCAATGATTGTGTCTCTCCCATCCTTCATTATCCCTCCCCAAGTAATCTTATTCCACTTAATAGATGCTACTTTCAAGGAATTGGTCTAACAATGGGTTGGGTAAGAGGCACATAAATAACTGATACAAATATGAATTTGAGCCAAATGCAAATAAACCTGGAAAAAGGAATTTAAAAATTCATAGTATGTCATAGTACAAGCCCTTCCTACCACCTGTCTTGAGTCCTAAATTTTCTTGTTTTTTTTTAATCCTTGACAAAGAAATCCTCTTTATCTATAGACGTGATCATGCCACTTCTCTACTAAAAACTCTTTAATATCTCCCAATATTCTGCTCAATAATATGTTGGAAAGAGCAATGGCTTTGCAACCAGAAGATCTGGGTTTGAATCCTAGCTTTCTTACTTATTATTACACATATGACCTTGGGTAAACCACTTCACTTATTTGGCACGCAATTTATTCAACTATAAAATGAGACAGTTGGATTAGATGATTTCTAAAGTTCCTTTTAATTCTAAATCTTATGATCCTATGAGAGAAATTATGATTTCTTCCTTGCATTTATTGTATTTAATAACTAATAACTATATTTAATAACTTATATTTGATAACTAATTATTGAACTAGGACCAAGATTTCCCCCCTTTTCTACTTCCTCATCCAGAAATCAGAGAGTGTGAGAAATCTTGAGCAAAGACTTACCCAGGCTAAGATCTAATCAAAGACAATAAAGAAATTCTAAGTTTAGGTGAATAGGTGGATTCCTGCTCTTTGTGTTTACTCAGACAGATCTGGGAAAATGTGGGTTCTCCCTTTTGTCAGATAGATGGTATGGAAATCGATAAATCTCTTGATCAACATCTGGGTGTTCAGTATCATGCACCCCAAAACCCTCATTGGAATATAGCCCAGCCCCTCATTGTAATATTCATTCTCTCTTATTACTTGTTAACCAATCAGAGTTGATTGCCACCCTCAGTAACACCCACCCTTCCAAGGGCATATAAGCATTGAGTAGGTTCCATGAGGGGTCTTTCGCATTTGAGAATGTCACTGACCCTTTTACTAATAAAATCCTAGAATTCTTAATAAAATGATTAGTTACCCAGAAACTACATCTCTCAAACTTTTTAAACACTACAACTATAAATTAAATCCAAATTCCTTAAACTGTCAGGCAAAATTTTCTGTAATCTTTTCCTTTCCAGAATGAATAGGTTGGTAGACAAGAGGTAGGTAGACCTATTTTATAGATGAGGAAAAAGAATGAGGGAAGGGAACTTACCCTAGGTCTACTAGCAAATAAATGATAGATCCAGGACTTCTGTCTCCAAGGCCAGTGTTTGGGCGAAAACTCCCTCTCACTGAGATGATGCTTTGAATTTTACCCAATTAGTTCAGTCAAAATCCTTTCTTATATTTAGGAAAAAAAGGGAGTTTTGTTTTGCCCATAGTACCTAAGCTCAGTGTTTCACTTGTAGCAGATAATCAATAAATGTTTGCTGAATAAATATTACAGATATATTTTTTGGTTTGATTACTTTTGAATTTTGGGAATATTGTTGAAAGCATTTTAATGATGATTCAGTACATGTATTCTCTACAGCCATTGATTGGATATTAGTTATTTAGCTATATTTCAATATAAAGACATAAAGAATGGTTGTATTCTAGCCAAATTAA
The DNA here is from genome assembly GCF_900497805.2 of Vombatus ursinus. NCBI lineage: Eukaryota > Metazoa > Chordata > Mammalia > Diprotodontia > Vombatidae > Vombatus > Vombatus ursinus. The sequence goes on along the minus strand of NW_020950547.1, from coordinate 2,166,094 downwards.
TAACTAAGTATATTTTCCTCACTGGCTTCTATCAGAGTATCCTGGGCAAATCCAGGAGATGTTTCATGTTTCTTCTGACTTACTCTGCATGAGGTATGTTATTGTTGAGACATTTTCATCATGTCTGACTCTTTGTGACCTCATTTGGGGTTTTCTTGGCAAAGATACTAGAGTGGTTTGGCTATTTCCTTTTCCAGATGAGGAAACTGAGGCAAACAGAATTCAGTGACTTGCCTAGGGTCACATGGCTAGTAAGTGTCTGAGGCTGGATTTGAACTCAGGTTTTCCTGACTCTAGGCTTGGCACTTTATCCACTGCACCACTTGCCTGCCCCTCAATGAGATATAGCAGGAAGAAAGCATGAAAAATTTGGTAAGGAAAAAAGAGGTACCAAAAAGAAAAGTAATTTTATGATATTTGAAAAATGCTTTGTTTCAGTAATCTAATAATAATAAGGGCTGACATTAAAAATTCTTTAAGGTTTGCCAGGCGCTTTTTTTTTTTTGGTTAGTCAATGGGGTTAAGTGACTCGCTCAGGGTCACACAGCTAGTAAGTGTTATGTGTCTAAAGTTGGATTTGAACTCAGGTCCCTCTGAATCCAGGGCCAGTGCTCTATCCACTGAGCCACCTAGCTGCCCCAGGTGCTTTTTTTTTTTTGAGTCTCACAACAGCTAAGGATATTATTTCCCCCATTTTCTAGATAAAGAAATGCAAGGTCAGAGATGTTAAGTGACTGACTCTGGTTATGCAGCTAAGAAGTATCAGGAGGAGTACCTCATTTAGGTTTTCCTCATTTCATAATGATGAGACATTGATGTATCTAAATTATTGTTTCATCATCTATTAATTGCCCTCCTTGTCTCTGTCAGTAGTACAGGCATACCTTGTAGATACTGTGGGTTCAGTTCCAGATCACCTCAATAAAGCAAATATCACAATAAAGCAAGTTTCACAAATCTTTTGGTTTCCCAGTGCAAATAAAAGTTATGTTTACACTATACTGTTGCCTATTATGTGTGCAATAGTATTATATCTAAAAAAAACCAAGGCACATACTTTAATTAGAAAATAATTTATTGCTGAAAAATATTAACCATCATTTGAGCCTTTGGTGAGTCATAATCTTTTTGGTGGTGGAGGGTCTTGCCTTAATTTTGATGGCTGTTGACTGATCAGGGTAGTAGTTGATGAAAGTTAGGGTGGTTATGGCAATTTCTTTTTTATACATTTACTTTTTTTTTTGGCTAGGCAATGGGGTTAAGTGACTTGCCCAGGGTCACACAGCTAGTAAGTGTCAAATGTCTGAGGCCAGATTTGAACTCAGGTCCTCCTGACTCCAGGGTTGGTGCTCTATCCACTGTACCACCTAGCTGCCCCAGCAATTTCCTCATATAAGACAACAATGAAGTTTGCTGCATCAGATGACTCACTTAAGTGGCAAATTGTTTGGTTTTTGTATTCTAATACCTTTTCTTCCTTTTTTATCAGTGAATTTGACCCATTAACATTCAAAGTTATCATCCCATGTTATTGGTCGCCCCATTTATCCCTAACCTATTCTCATTTTATTTAGGGAGAGACATTGTAAAAAGACTTTAATTGGAATGACAGCCCCAACCCATGACCCTTCTAATACCACCATCAAACTCTGAAGCAGAAAGAAGGATGAGAATCTGGAGTTTACCTTTCCCTGTTACTTCAGGTTCAGTGCAGGCAAGGATTTCTACTCAGATTTTCACTTACAAACTGCTATAAATGGATCAGATTTATGTTAATGAAACTCAGGAACTCAGAGTGCCCCAGGGTGGGCTTTCTTAAAAGTTGTACAATAGGCATTAGTTTTGCTTCTAGGTGGTCATGTTCCTACTTCTCAGTCTTTTGCTTTCCTCATCTTGTAATCAGATGCATGCATGCTTGCATTTAATGGCATCTCTGACCCTATTACACTGCAAAAGTCTGAGAGAGTTTTCTCTAAGGGGTATAAACTTCCTGGATATCATAGTCTCCCCAAGGCAGACAGCGACAGGGATGCATAGTTTGTTAAGAACCCAAATTTGCCCAACTTCTTTTTATAGTCAAACTTACTCTCTCTTTAAATATCTAGCTTTGGCCTTTTCTGTCATTATATGACCAGAGCCCCTTTCTTGGACTATGCTCATTTCTGAGACAATATAGAATCTAACAAAATTGCCATATCAATATAAAGTTTCATAGTGCGCTACAGTGGAAAGAGCTCTGGCCTGAAAGTTAGGAGACCTTGGATCTATTTCTAATTCTGCTATGAACCACCTCTGCAACCTTGACCAAAATACTTTCTTTTGTCTAGACCTTAGCTCTCCCATTTGCAAAATGAGGACAGCTGAATAGAAGATCTTCTAGGTCCCTGTCAGTTCCAAAATTATATTGCTCTTGGCCTATTATCCAATTATGTTATAATGTCAACATTGTGCTACATTTTATTCAGCTGACATTTATTTTTTTAAAACATTTTTCACTTGATCTTGATAGTTTAGAGAGAGATTCTCATTAAAATGAGAATTAAGGAACTACCCTATTAGAAGAGGACTTGTCTTTCACCTGTCTTTGTAACCCCAGCACTTAGCATGGTGCCTGGCACATGGTTGGCGCTCAATAAATATTTATTGACTGACTGAGTTTGAAGGAGTTTAATGATGAAAATAATTAACAAAACTTTAAAACCACAAAACAAGGCATTTAAAAAATTTGGGGTGGAATTGCATAAAGTATAAACAAAGACTTTTGCTTGCAATTATGTGAAATTCCATTTATAGATATTTCAGCTTTTCTTCTCTCCTGTTGTCTCATCAGTATTATGGAATGGAGATGACCCAGGACTATTCTTCAAGGGTGTGCCAATGAGACACAAATTATGTCAGGTTCTAGTAAATTGTAAAGGCTTCCAGGATGGCTAAGTTCAGAGAGGCTTATCACCAGAAGGGTGATGAATTATCACATCGGGTGATGAATTTCTTCCACCACAGCGACTCACAAAGACCATTTACCAAGGTGTGGAGGTGTACTCTGCACTGATGAAGGGAAAAAAAAAACCCACGCTGACAAAAATCACAGTTATTGGCAATTATGACCTGCATAGAATTTGTCAGATGATAACCTCGGGTGTCCTTCTGAGTTGAGGTTTTGAATGAATTAGTGGACATCTCCTTTCTCATCCTACTTTCCTTTTTTTTCTCCACCTCTCCACATTGAAGTTGGAGCTTACTCTTTCCCCTCTCTCTGGCCTCTAATAAACAAAATTCAACCATGCTAAATAGCTCCTTGCAAGCTTATAGGTTTATTTCAAATACAGAGAAATTTCACTTTTTTGGAACAATTATGGGGGAGAACTGTTGAGAAATATAGACCTTTAAAAAGAAATTAAATATTTTTTTCCTTTCAAAAAACTGTCAATATGACTCCTAGTCAATATCCTTAGGGGACTTCCTATAACCTAATAAAAAATGAATGGTAATTAATGTATCAATTGTTTGTTTTCTAAAGAGCCTAAGGGTTATTAGAATACAGTTTGATCTATTGAGTAGTCTGAATATTCTTTCAGGAATCTTATTTACAATCTGTTTTGTCCTATTACTTTACTTAACTCTTTTTTCATAGTTAGTGACAAACTTCAATAAAAACTTTAGAAGGACCAAGTGTGTCAACTGATGCAAAAAATTTTATTATAATTTTTCTCTGAAATAAAAATTTTCATCCTATCTCTATTTTCTTTGCCTTGTGGATAAAAAATGTGCTGTGTCAATTGACGCAGCTTGATCCTATGAGTTATTCTCAAATTCCAATTAAGGTTATTTCTTTTTCTTTTTTTTTAGGTTATTTCTAATTATCAATAAACAGTCAGTCAATAAACATTTATTAAGTACCTACTATGTTCCAGGCACTGTTCTAAGTGCTGGAATTGATCACAAATTCAAATTCTGGTGAGAAATCTATTGTTTGCGGGATGGAATCCGCTTGCATTTTGTTGTTGCTGATTGCGGTGTCTATTCTGAAGCAGTCATTCAATTGGAGTGAAGGATAGGGCTTAAAAATGTCAGTCACACACACCCTCATATGCACATAAATCTATAGTGACAAACTAGATTACTCACAGTGACATCCACTTCTCCAGTGAAATGGAATCTTTCCTCCCACTCTTACATGTACCAGCTGACACAGGAAGGATTGCTTCCTAATTTTCCCCTTCCAATAGATGGCAGTCTACAATTATATTTGAGATTTACTTCTGTCCTGTCTTCTCTGGGAACAGTGAGATGATGAATTCAGCACAGAGCCCTACCTCACTGTATAAGGAAGTAGTCCCACTGCTGTGCGCATCAGGGCAACTTTTGTGATACAGGGAGATAACACAATGGAAATAACAGTTTAGAAATCCAATTGCTGAGAATAGAATTGTATCCAATGTACATGGCAATTAATTTAGTTCCATAACATTATTCTAGAAAGGTGAAAGCTGAAATACTATTTGCAAACTACTTAGGCATGAGCTCATATTGTTGAGGAAAAAAAGGTAATTTCAATTATTTTGGAAAAAAAAAACCCAGCAACCCAGAGAAGGTACTCTCTCCCCCTGCCCCATCTCCTAACAAAGTGAAGCTACAAGGTCAGGACATGACTGCTGAGGTAATGAAATGCAGGCTTCCTTGAATTTTTAGTTGCTTATACATTCTTTTAAAGTTGCAGAATTCTGCTGATCCCAGTTTTGCAAAACCACTGTAGCCAAATTATTATGTATTATTCCTCTAGACTGCAATACTTATTCTCACAGAGTTGATGACCTCCTCTTTGGGTCATTCTTTACTAGTTTTGGTTATCCTATTTCAATGAAAAGAGTCATCCATATTTAGCCACCATCTTCCATTCCTTCCCTCTACTTGAGCTGATTTAGTGGAATGGTATCAGCCTGAGAGTATATATGACATGGCCTCCACTTGACATGGAGTGAGAGACCACTTAGACTTTCAAGAGAGTCAAGTAATTCCCATACCATGCTGAAACTGAATTGATTAGGGTGCTTTTCTTGTCTTGGACAATTAGGGAGCATTTCCCAGAGTAGAAACACACACCTTGAACTTGGGAGGTGTACAGAACATCAGGACTTTGGTCACTGTTTCTGAATCTGAAATTTATAATGGAGACAATCATGAAACTACATCATGATCTTGCTCCAGGGTAAATCTCTTTTGCGTGCAGGGGCTGATAGAGTAGTGGCAAAGGGATAGGCTATCTATCCCTGGTCTTTAGCTGTATCACTAGAGCTATAATGCATTGCAAGGAGAACTTTAGTGAAACAATGATGAATTTAGAGTCAGGGGGCCTGAGTTTGAATCTCGTCTGTGTCTCTTACTACTGTGTGTCCTTAGAAACTTCACCTTTCCGATCCTCAATTTCCCTACATATAAAATGAGAAGTTGGGCTAGATTACATTGCATCTTGAAATCTATGAATCTGGCAGAGAAATCTTAGGACATTAGGATTTAGGGATAGAAGAATTTATGTATTTCAATCCTCCATTTTACAGATGATGAAACTGAGGTTCAGAGAAGGGAAATCACAGGAAGTATGTATCAGAGTAGGATTACAGTTGAGGTCTTCTTAAGCTCAAACGTGGTCTTTCCATTACATATTACTTCCACCCATGAGGATTCTGTCTCTTGCTTGGTAGAGATTTCCAGGCAGTCAGTGAGTCAATGAGTATTTATTAAGTGCTTTCTATGTGCGTACTAAATGTTGGCATTGCAATGAGCAAATGCAGGCAAAAGATAATTCCTGCTTTCAAAGAACTCACAATCTAATGGGGCAGACAACATGCAAACAACAATATATGTACAGGCTATATACTGTATAGACTGGAGACAGTCTACAGAGGGGAATCAATAGCATTACCTAAGGAAAGGCTTCTCAGAAAAGGTGGGATTTTAGTCAGGGACTTGAAGAAAGGCAGGGAAGTCAAGAGGTAGAGATGAGGAGGGGAGCACAGGGGGCAGCTAGGTGGCGCAGTGGATGGAGCACCGGCCCTGAAGTCAGGAGGACCTGAGTTCAAATCTGGTCTCAGACCAAACACTTGACACGTACTAGCTGTGGGACCTTGGGCAAGTCACTTAACCCTGATTACCTCACAAAAAAAAAGAGGAGGGGAGCATACCAAACATGGTGGACAAGTCAAGGAAAATGCCCAGAGTCTGGAGAGGAAGCACTGTGGGTAAGGAACAACAGGGAGGCTGGTGTCACTAGATTGCAGTGTACATAGAGAAGGGTATAAGGGTATAAGAAGACTGGAAAGGTAGTAGGGAGGGGTCTAGGTTGTGAAGGTGTTTGAATACCAAACTAAGGATTTTATATTTGATGCTGGTGGTAATAGGGAGCCACTGGAGTTTATTGAATGGTGTGTATGTGTGTAACATGGTCAGACCTAAAATTTTATGGTTGAGTTGAGTATGGATTGGAGTGTGGAGAGGCAGGCCAACAAGCAAATTATTGCAATAGTCTCGGTGATGAGGACCTGCACCAGGGTAGTGGTTGTGTCAGAAGAGAGAAGAAGGTGTATATAAGAGATGTTACTGAGGCAGAATCGACAGGAATTGGCAATTCTGATTAGATATAGGGCTGAGAGAGGAGTCGAGTATATCTTGGCTGTGCCAAAAGACTTCTGAGTGTCATGGTAAGAGGTCAAGAATTCATCAGCAGAGAACAGCAGAGCAGAAAGCAACACCTGAAGTCATCTGCTGGAAATAGTGGAGGGCAGCTAGGTGGTGCAGTGGAAAGAGCACCTGGAGGACCTGAGTTCAAATCTGGCTTTAGACATTTACTAGCTGTGTGACTCCAGGCAAGTCATTTAACTCTGTTTGCCTCAGTTCCTCACTTGTTAAATGAGTTGGAGAAGGAAATGGCAAACCACTCCAGTATGCATCTTTGCCAAGAAATGGGGTCACAAGAGTCATACATGACTGAAATGACTCAGCAACAATCACAACAAACATAGATCAATGAGGAATGACCGAAGAAAGGAGCTACAATGGAAGAAGTGGAAGACCTCAGACAGCATAACTTTTTAATATTTGGGAATGTTATTGACTCTGGATATTTATATTGGGATATCATGGGGACAAATGGTTTCTCATTCAGAGATTTCATAGATTTAATTCTCCTCCCCCCCTTTGGTTTCCTAAAATATATGTTTCTTCTGTGATACTGTGAATGGGGTGCTTGCAAATGGGCAGTGGCTCCATTATGTTGTATGGTGCCATGCAATGATTTTCCCAACCACCCTGGGTGGGAGCATGAGTCAAGACAAGCAATAGAGTTGTCCAAAAGGCACCAAGGCCTTTGTGCTCTGTGGATCTGACATAAGAAGCACATGAGTGACCAGGCAAGTTATTTGATCTCCATGTGCCTGAGTTTCCACATCTGTAAAATGAGAATGTTGGATCAAATCACCTCCTAAGGGCCCTTTATTTTAAAAGCTGTGTTACTACGATCCTATTCTCAAAACCAGAATTATGCAAAAAAATGTACCCTTGAACCTTAGAATTGACAGGATAAAATGAGGCCATATATTCTTAAAAAAGCCCAAAATGTCCAGAAACCCAGTAAGAGGGATGCAGGCAGTCTTGAAAAACAAGGGGTCAATAGTAAGTCCATCAATAAGTGAAAACTTCAACATTTCATGATCATTTAAAAGCTAACAGTCCCTTTCCTATCATAATTACAAACTAGACCCACCAAAACGTCCTCCCTGGAGGAAATCAGCTGCTGAAGGGCAAAGATTTTTCCATTCTTTATGTTATGCAAAGTGCCTACCACAGTGACTTGTTCAAGAGGGTGCTGAATAAATATTAATCTATTTATACAAATTCAGAGTACCTCATATAGTACAAAAGCTACCAAGAGAATATTCACAAAGACAGAAAGCACCATCTCTCAAGAATAAAATCCCAAGATTAAGAAAAAGTGTGATGGGAAGAACACTGGAATTAGAATCAAATGATCTGGGTCTGGCAAATGACTTCATTTCTCTATTCCTGTTTCTTTGTCTGTGGATGGAGGCTGTTGAAATAGATGATCTTTAAGTTCATAAATTTATTCCTGCTATCCTTAGAGTAGCACCTGGCCAAGAATCCCAAGATCTGGATTTACATAGACCAAGTTCAACCAGGGGTGGGATGGGTTATCCCCAAAATCACTCTTTTTTTTGCCTCATTTTACTCTCGCTCAGATTTCATTGGAAAACCCAGAATTTAGTGCATTGACATCTCCTTTCTCCAAAGCTAGCTCTCTATTCATTATCATATACTGCCTTAAACAAATAGTGGCTAGTCACCCTGGACAAGTCATTTAATCTTTCAATGCTTTAGGCAAATCTTTTGTTGACTTTGTTGTTCAGTTGTGTCCAACTCTGCATGACCCCATTAAGGGTTTTCTTGGCAAAGATACTGGAGTGGTTTGCCATTTCCTTCTCCAGCTCATTTTATAGATGAAGAAACTGAGAAAAACAGGGTTAAATGACTTGCTCCATTATACACAGCTATTAAGTATCTGAGGCCAGAGTTGAACACAAGATGAGTCTTCCTGACTCCAGGCCTGATCCTCTATCCACTGAACCACTTAGCTGCCCAGGCAAATCTTTTAAGACTACAAATTGAAGAGAAGGGGACAGTCTGCATTGTAGTGGGAGTTTCTTCATCTGGAAGTTCCCTATATCAATGAAATCACAGGTGCAGTCCCCTTAAATCTATACTGATCTGGGTTAAAAGGTTCCCTGTAACTGTGCAATTACTCAAGGTAACGATGCACATAGGATAGAGGACAGCCTTTGTTTCATCCTGAAGAAAAGGCGGACAACATAAAGAATTCATAATAGAATTCTTAGTAGTCCAATAGTTGTTGATACAGTTCTCTTTTCCGTTTTCTTATAAGTTGCGTCTTCCACTCCAGGGACCATACAAGTCTCTTGCTTTATAGTACTACCCTAAAATTTTTGGTTTCGCCTCATAAGGGAAATGAATTTGGACTTGCTTCCAATAAACTCACATTTCTTTGAGTTCCAGATTCTACCTCAATGATCTCTTCAAGTATCTAACCTTATAGTAACATCTGCACTAAAGGCTTTGAATTACCCTTGGAAGGGAAATGAATACAGGATTATTAAAGAGTCAGCCCTTCACACTGTGGTGAATCTCCCAATGTAGATCCCATCCTAGGGATCTACCTTAGCTCCTAACCCAGAGATTCTTAACCTGAGGTCAATGGATAGATTTCAAGGGATCAATGAACTTATTATTTTTATACGTTATTAACTACATTTTAATATCAATTGGTTCATTTTGTAATCCTATGTATTTTATTTTCTCAATTAAGACCAGATTCTCAAAGGGGTCCATGATTCAAAAACATTTAAGAAGCTCTGCTCTAGCTTTATGGCATAACTGCAAGGGTATGAACTCTCAGTATTAGAGAAATGAACTTGAGGCAGCTGGATAGCAGTCCCCTTCCAATGAGACTTGCACCATATGAGTTACTTAAGCTAGTTACGGAGGGCAAATTTTAGGTTTTGCTTTTTTTGTGTCATAGATTGATCCTTTGATATTCGTCTAGCTCTGGGGTCAGCTGCTTGATCTTCAATCCAAAAACTCTTCAACTTCTTCCAGAAGACTTGGGTTCAAGAACTCTCCTCATTTGGCCACGTAGATCCCCTTTCCATTGCTGCCATATTTTATGCAAAGAAGTTCCTCCTCTCCACAACTTGGACTAGAAACTTGGAGTAAAGAAACCCTATCTTCCACTTTTTATGACCCTACATCACTGCACTTAACTTCAGTTATTTCTGGGGACAAGGAGTAGATGGTGAGGGAAGGTTGTAAGCAAATGCATGGGCTTCACCACCAAGAGACCAAAGTTCGTATCTCTCATCTATCTCAGATATCTCTGTATCTCTCCACCTGAGCCCTGGCCAACATACCTACCCATGGCTGAGTACAAAGGAGTGACGGCTTTGAACCACAGTCACCTGAACCAATCAAATCATCCAAATATTGAGACTTAATTACATCGTGGTAATGTTTGCACTAGGAAGCACAAGCAGAGTTCTTCAAACATAATCAAAATCTCAAACAATATTTTCATTCTTTTAGTTGACTTAGCTCTTTTGATCAATCCTAGTATATATTATGTGGCACCCTCCCTTTCCCATTCAATAAACTCCAGTGACTCCCTAACACCTCCAGAATCAAATATAAATCCCTCTGTTTGGTTTTTAAAAATCCTTTTTAGACTGGTCCCTTCCTACTCTCTCAATTTTTTTTATATTTTACTCCCCTCTACATCTTCTACAGTCTAATAACACTGTCCTCCTCACAGGGTTCTCGCATAAGACACTCCTCCAAAATCCAGGCATTTTGATTTGCCATCCCCCTGCACAGAATGCCCTCCTTCCTCATCCCTGCCTCCTGACTTTCTTTAGGTTCTGACTAAAATAGCACCTTTTGAAGATATCTTTCTCTACCCCTCTTAATAATGCTAGCACCTTTCTCTGTTGATTATCTCTAGTTTATCATTGTATGTATTTCATTTTTTACGTAAATGTTTGGATATTGTTTCCTGCATTCAACTGTGAGCTCCTTGAGAGAAGGGACTTTGTTTTTGGGGAGTTGTTGTCTTTCTCTGTATCTCTAGTTCTTAGCACAGCAACAGACACAGTGCTTAATGTAGGTTGACTTGACCATACCAAGGGTTCTTAATCTGGGGTCCAATAATTTGTTTTAAAAATATTTTAATAACTTCATTTCGATATAATTAATTTCTTCTGTAATCCTATGTATTTTATTTTTATACATTTTAAAATTATTCTGTGGAGTCCCATAGACTAGATTGTCAAAGAGGCTCATGACACATAAAATGTTAAGAACACCTGCCTCATACTCTAAAAGGAGAGAGAATGTGTCAAATATTATGAAAGCAGGGGAACTAGTTTCAGTAATAATTTGGAAAATGGAAGTTCAGTTTATTTGGTTGAAAAGTGTGAGACTGCTGCTATGAGAAACAATGTTGACTATCAGAAAGATGCTTGGTCTAGAGTTAGGAGGATTGGGTTCAAACACTGGCTTATGCCTGCCCTTACTATCTTTGTAACCTTGTGCATATCACTATACTTCATCTGTAAAGTAGGACTAATTTATACTTATACCACCTATTTTCTAGGGTTGTTGTGGGAAAAATACTTTGTGCACCTTAAAGCACCATATAAATGGGAGTTATAATATTTCTCAGTACTGACCTTGTTAACATAGTAAATTTTTCTATAGAAAGAAATACATGATTGTGTGTGTATGTTTATGTGTGCATGCATGCTTCTACAACAAAATGAACAAGGGATTCTAAAACAAAAATATAAATGCAATTTGTTGGTATCATTGAGACTTAGTAGGATATGACTCATAACCATAACATGGTAGTGCAAAGACATACTTTATTCAAAAGGAATAGATTAGATAAAAGGGGTAAGAGAGAAGCATTGTGCATCAAGGAGATATTTCTTCTTTGTGGGAATACAAAAACAGCAGAGGAGTAATTCTTAGCAATGCAAGTTGGGGTGCAGTAACGTGGCTGGCATTTTCCACTGGGAATGATCTTGAGAAGGTTCACCCCTACCTGGATTAGAGATGGTAGAATATTTAGGTGGGATCAATGCTGCTGAACAGTGCAAATGTCAAACTGCCTGATCTTTGGTGAAATTCACTCTCCAGTGTGTTAAAGTGAATGCTTAAATGAGCTTCTGGGAAACAGTGCTAAAGCTTGGGTGCATTGTCTAGCAGGAGGGCTATCTGCTCAGTGGATGCCAAATAGGCTGGTTGCCTGAGCCAATATTTGCCTTTTCCTTGACTTTGCAGTCTGTCCAGAGTTCAGCTCTCAATAGAGGAAGTAGCCTCCCCATTTCTCACATTCTTTGCCTCATCAGTCCTACCTTGGATTACCAAGGAACAAACTTGTAAAAAGTTCCCCATTCTCAAGGGAGAAATAAAGGAAATACCCAATATAAACATGAATTGGATATAGAACAGGTCATTTTATTTCCACACATAACCAATAGAAGTCGTAGAGATCCCAGTGCACATTATAGACCATTAGCACCCAATTCAGTTACCTAACATCTCTACTAGTTGTCATTTGGGAAGCCAAGACATTAGCTTCTGGCATATAAGCAGAGTTTACAAGGAAGAAAGTGGGCCATTTTGCATTTTACCTCCACACTGGCATTGTCCAATCAAATAGCCACGATCTTCCGGTTATTTTTCTCTCTTGATGACTCTTTCCCTTGTAGCCTACCTATTTCTGCTGACGTTGCTGCCACAATTGCTCAGGGAGCTCCTATCCTCCTTCTCCAAAGGCATAGATGCTTTCTCAGAAATGTTTAACTCCTATTTTATTTGTTTTCTATACTACTTTTAATTATCTTCATACTGGGCAGGATAGAACAAAAATGCTTAACAGGAAATTTAAATCCAAGATAAGTAGATAGATAAATGTGAGTTTGAATCCAGCCTCAGACACTTACTAGCTGTATGACCCTGGGCAAGACACTTAACCCTGTTTGCCTCAGTTTCCTCATCTATAAAATGAGCTGGAGAAGGAAGTGCCAAACCACTCCAGCATCTTTGCCAAGAAAGCCCCAAATGGGGTCATGAAGAGTTGGACATGACTGAAAAATGACTGAACATAAGAAAGCACCTATGTATCCTTGATAAATTCAAATCATTTGACACATAATTTACCAGGGTATTGAAAGAACTTAGGGATGCAATTGCTAATCAATTAGGAATCTTTGAAAAAGAATAATGATGATTATGGATATTTGTTACAAGATTTTTTTTTAATGGGGTAGGGGAGATAGGAAGGAGTCCCCATAGACTGTAGGGACAGAATCTACTTCCTCCTAAATGAGAAGAGAATAGAAGGCAGGCCAGAAGGAATCATCTACAACAAGTCAGTATTTAAAGTTACATATTGAATTTATTATCTACTTGAAAAGCAAGTTCTACATAATAGAGATAGTCAATTTCATGTACAACTCATTCCTGTTATACTTTGCTATGACTCACTTTATTCAGTCTTTGTTAAGTTCAGAATAAAAAAAATAGAAAGAAATCTAGTTGATGTAAAAACAAAAGAAATCAAGAAAAACTTATTAAAAAAAGAAAAATCATGGCAAATAGGAAAGGTGCTGCAGGACTGGAGATAGGCAAATGTTATCTCATTTTCTAAAGAAAGAGATAGATCCTTCAAATTGTATAGTTTGATATCAATTCTTGATAAAATTCTAGAATACTCAGTGTTGTAGGAATAACATCTACTCCACATAAACTAGCCTA
>NW_020950547.1:2098870-2152293 GCF_900497805.2 Vombatus ursinus | reverse complement strand
ATACTCAGTGTTGTAGGAATAACATCTACTCCACATAAACTAGCCTAGTTTTTCTTAAAAGGTATTGATATTATCCTTGAGACTTATTTGGAGGGGTAGCCAGGTGACGCAGTGGATAGTGCACTGACCCTGTACTCAGGGGGACCTGAGTTCAAATGCAGCCTCAGACACATAACACTCACCAGCTGTGTGATTCTGGGCAAGTCACTTAACCCCAATTGCCTCACAAAAGAGAGAGAGAGAGAGAGAGAGAGAGAGAGAGAGATATTTATTTGGTCCAGAGGGTTAAGACTTGAACCTTTGAAATAGCTTCCTGGTGGCCTAAGTACAAAGGCCAGCCCATATGCAGTCAGTTGGTGTGCTTGGCCAACACACCAGTATGGCCAACACAAGGGGGGAGGAGCTGTGTTCAACTAAATCAATGTTGTACCTTGATGGATATTCTTTCCATAATATGGCAAAGTAAGCTTCTTTTTGTTAACTGCTATGAGTTACATCAAGAGCTTTGTTAACTGGTCTATGAGTGTTTCATTTCATGCCAGTCCAGAACCTGAACCACCAGACCAGGTTGAATTAAGCCTGGCTTACAACATTCAGAAAGAGAAGTGGTAATCACCACAGGGCAGCTAGGCTTGTGATCTGTATCACCACAAGTTATACAAGACTAACCTCATTTCCTTTTTTTTTTTTCCCAGAGTTACTAGACTGGTGAATTGAGGGAATGCCACAGGGTGGTATCCTGGATTTCAGAAAGGTATTTAACAAAGACTTTCATGATGTCTTTGTGAATATGATGAAGAGGAATGCAATGAATACTTGTAGTTAGCAATGCACAGAACTGATTGACTGACAAGAACTGAAGAATAGAGATTAATAAATTGATGTTGATTTAGATGGAAATCTCTAGTGGAGTGTGCCAAAACTCTAGTCTTAGTTTTGCATTCTTTAACATTTTAAGTAATGAGTTAAATGTAAGTGGCTTTGGAATCTCTGCTCCTAGAATCTATGGGCATAATTACTGTAGTGTTAAGAGGGAACAAGATCTAGTAGGGTAATAGTTTAAGTACCATTGTGGAGAAAGTTTACTGTCATGATTGAGAAACACTTGTATGAGACTCATAGAGAAAGGACTAAGAGAACTTCTTTCCTGAGAGACTGAGAAAGCCTGAAGACATTTTGGGAGAGCTGTGTTTAAATCTTTCTTATGCAGTGGAGAAGATATCTTGAAGAGAAATCCTATAGATATGTTCAATTACCATCCAGAGAGAACTATATTTCCATAGTGGAGGGGGAATCAGTGGGAATGTTGGTGGAAATATTCCATTTTACTCTCTTTCCCCCGATTTTTAAGAATAGGGACATGATTCTGGCAGTAACCTTTCTCACAAATGATACATTTTATCTATTTCTTTTCATTATATATTACAGTTATCAAATCACATAGTCAATAAAACTGATGTTTTGAAGTAGAGGGTGTCAAAAACTTATGGGAGGAAAAGTTTATACGGTTTATTTATAAACTGGGGCAGGGACTTAGAGCTAATTGATTCATGGGAATACTGATCCATTTCTATTAAGTTATGGGAAAATATCACTAGAACCAGGGATGAGAATTAATAAGGAAGTGAGTTAGTAGCAGGTAGAGAAGGGTGATGATTGTTCTTATTTAGATTAGCTCATAACCTGACTTTCACACGAACTTCTGCATCCTGCTACCAAACTATAGGTGACATACTTATCAAGTTTGCAGATGACATGAAGCTGGAGGGATAGTTAGTATGTAATGGAATGGAAAATCATTTTTAAAGAACTTACTATGTGCTAAGCACTGTCTGAAGTCTAAGAATACAAATAGAAAAGCAAGGCAGTTTCTGTTATGAAAGAGCTCACATTCTAATTGGGAGAGACATTTTCTAGACCCAGACAGAACTGAAGTTCTAAAAGATCATATGAATCTTTTATGAAGTCTAATACTGGGTTCAGAAAACCTACTTACTCACTTTTTAATGATAGGTTGGGGAATGTGCCTTGACAAAAGTTAAGGATTTTGGTAGGTTTAGTAAGCTTTAAGCCCAATGTGAGTCAACAGTGTAACATGTTTGATATGGTATGGGCAATAGCTACCAAGTTTCCCTGATGTATAAGATAGACATTTTTTTCCCTTAAAGGGCAAGGAAACTGTCTCAGCATCCCTTGGGTGTTGGTTCCAACCTTAATCAATCAGGTTGTAGCTTTGCTAGGCATTGACATCTCTATTCCAAGCCTTGACACCCATCATCTTCAAGTACCCAACGGAGTTATAAAGGCTTGGTTTCTGAGGAATGCCATTTTGCCTGGTTTATCATTAACTTCACTTGCTATGAGAGAGATATATGTAATGGGACTTCAGTAGTCATTATTGTGGTAATGGGGGATACTCTGGGGGATGAGAGGTCTTGACAAATACTTCCGGTGGGTTGATCTATGAGTATTGTGGTTGGTGTGTGAGAGAATTGAGGGATGGGGCATATAAGAAGATCTTTATTTATACCAAGGGTGGGAAAC
Organism: Vombatus ursinus; assembly: GCF_900497805.2. Lineage (NCBI taxonomy): Eukaryota > Metazoa > Chordata > Mammalia > Diprotodontia > Vombatidae > Vombatus > Vombatus ursinus. The sequence goes on along the minus strand of NW_020950547.1, from coordinate 2,149,749 downwards.
CTGCAGCCTCGAGGCCACATGTGGCCCTCTAAATCCTTCTTTTGTGAAGTCTGGATTCAGTCAAAGGGCTGCACTTAAGGATCTAGAGGGCCACATGTGGCCTTGAGGTCTCAGGTTCGCCACCCCTGATCTACACTTGTTCCTGGGCAGAGGCTATGGGCCTGGAAAAAAGGTCAGTGACCTAGAGACAATAGGACTTGACAATCAAAGACTCTTCCCTTTGGGGTCAGGGTCAGTGGAGGAATTTTGCTGATAGCTATGCCTACATACAGTTGTTTGTAGGAAGATATCAGTGCCTTTCAGAGACATCATGTACCCTTTGCTGAACTGAACAACCAGGTTGGTGCTCTTATGAGAACAGGAGAGTGGGTTCATCATTAATCTGGACATGGGATCCATGACAACATATTGTGATGAGAACAGGCCCTGGGGTCCCCTTAATTAAGGATGAGGTAGCTACTTCTGATCAATAGTTTCTTTGTGCCAATCAAATGAAAGGCCTCTGAAAGGCCAATATGATATGATCTTGCATGGTTCATGAACTGCTTCCTACTTGCAAACTAATTATATTAGGCACCTTCCAAGGTGATCTCTTAGCCTAATTGGTAGCAATCCTGAGTCCCTGGATGAAGTTGAGGGAGAGTTATTACCCAGCCCTTTTGGAATAAGGGGCAGCTCCTTAGCACAAGTCTCAAAAGAGGAAGGGAAGGGAAACAAGCATTTATTAAGTACCTTCTATGTGCCGGGCACTGTGCTAATTACTTTACAAGTATTATTTCATTTTATCCTCACATTAATCCTGAGAAATAGATGTGATTATTACTCCCATTTTATAGTTGAAGAAACTGAGGCAGACAGAGGTTAAGTGACTTGCTCAATGTCACATAAGTAGTGTCTGAGGCCAGATTTGAACTCAGATCTTCTTGACTCCAGGTCTAACACTTTGCCGCCTAGTTGCCTCAGGAACAAAGATTCGGAGTTTTGTTCTGTTCCCTGGTTGGTCATTTCTTCAAAGGAGTGTTGAATTTTGGTTTGTTTTTGTTTTTTATACTATACTTCCAGTTTAGTTTTTTCATTTTCTATTCCAGAGGAGGGTCCTCCTATTTTAAGTTTCTCATGTCCTTAAGATTAAGGCTGTCTAGTAACAGCTTCAAAGCCATGTAAGAGGTAGAAAGTCCTCTAGAAGACCTTTAGGTCCTTGTCACAAAGGGCTGGGATGTGGTAGGAGCAATATCTGCTGGGGCCCTTCCACCACCTAGGCTAGCTTAGTTTTCTCCTAAAAGTCAATGAAGCTATCCTTGAGACCTGATTGACCCAGGGAGCTTAGGCTCAGATGTTTAGCTCAGCTTCCTGGTTGCTCAAGAGTACAAAAGAGTCAAAGGAGGCTGGATGAGCATCTGTTGGGATACTACAGAAAGGAATTCTAGTTCAGGTATGGGTTGAATTAAAATGTTTCCAGAACTCCTTCCAACTTTGAAATTATGTGATTTTTCTTTGGAACTGTGAATCCTACCCACATTGCTTTCCACTCCTCACAAGGTACAACACTATTCTGGCCAGGTACTGCTATTTGGAAGAACTGGAAGCTACCCAGGTAGATTTACACTTGATTCGCAGGGCTGCTAAGGAATTGTGTAAATATATCCCTAATGGCCTTCAAGTCTGGCAGGTCCATGATCAGATTGGCCTATTAATCTAGAACCTTCATTCCAGTAAGCTGTCTTGGAAGCTGTAAGCCTAGAATATTGGGTCCTTCCCAATAGTAGTTCCCTTCCATCTCCCCCAGAGATTCCACTACTAGTCATTTACTCCTAGGAGGCCATTGACAAAAAGAAAGAGTCCATATATGCCAAATTACTTATAACAGCCCTTTGTAGATGTCTTTTGACTAGAGAGTGGCTAAACAAATTGTGGAATATGAAAGTAATGAAACATTGCTGCATTGTAAGAAACAATGAACATAGGGGCAGCTAGGTGGCGCAGTGGGTAGAGCACCAGCCCTAGAGGCAGGAGGACCTGAGTTGAAATCCTGCCTCAGATACTTATTAGCTGTGTGATCCTGGGCAAGTTACTTAATCCTGATTGCCTCCTAAAAATCCAAGTAAATAAAAAAACAAACAATAGGATGAATATGGAGAAGCATGGAAAGATCTACATGAATGGAGGCAGACTAAAGTAAAAAGATCCAAGAAAACACTATACATAATGAGTTTAATAATGCAAATGAAAAGAACAACAAAAAAATTAAAAAAAAGAATTCTGCAACTTCATGAAGAACAAGTCTGACCCCAGAGAAGAAATATGAGAAGATACCTTTCCCCACTCCTTTGCAGAGATGGGGGAACCTATGAGTGTGAAACAATGCATATAATGCCAACAATTTTTTTGGATGTATTGATCAGTTTTATTAAATTTTTAAAATCTTCCTTTTCCTTTCTTTTTTTCTTTCTTTCTTCCTTCCTTCCTTTCTTCTTTTTTCATTCTTTTTTTGTTATAGGGATGGCTTTCTTGGAGGGGGAGAGGGAGGAAATCTAGATGATGTAAAAACAAAAGAAACATCAATTCAAATCTATGAAAAAAAGAAAACGGATTAGAATCTCCTATGTTGGTCTGACTCATTTTGAGGTTATGGGATCATAATCTTACAGCCTTAGAGCTTGAAGGACCTCAGTGGTCATTCTAGTCTACTCTCCTAATTTTACAGATGAGTAAACTAAGGCCCAAGGAGGTTATTTTGTTGTTCAGTCACTCAGTCCTGTCCAACTCTTTGTGACCCTGTGGACCATAACCTGCTTAATAACTAATAAAGTTATCAGGACAGGGCCAACGTGATTGCTATGTAGGGGGTATCTAGCAGTTTGGCAAACCTTTGGCATCTCTGATATCAAAATCACTCACCAAGCCCCTCAAGTGCCAATGTGTCTTAGGACAATAGCTGGGGAACACAAGAAGCCAAGAAAGGTCTCCTCTTCTATGACATTCAGCGTCTAGCTATGCAGGTAGGAAGGGAAGCCAAGGGGAGGCAGAGCGCTACTCTCATTCTGATGTGGCCTTCCCTTTCCTTTCCACCCCCTATAACTCAAACTGCAAAGGGAGCTATTTCACTTGATTAATATTTCTAAGCAAGTTTTAAGTCCGCATACTTTTGAACCCTGTCAGGGAAAAGCTATGAATAACATACATACATACATACATACATACATACATACATGTATATATACACACACTTTTTGAACCCTGTCAGGGAGAATCTATGAATAACATACATAAACATGTATGTACATGCATACATACATATATATTATGTATAGCGTGTGTTGCTCTTATGAATCATTAGAGTGGACAATTAAAATGTTAATGAAATAGCTAATAAAAATACATTAATAAGTTGACAAAAGGTAATAAAATAGAGTGGATTTCTCCACTACTACTTTCCTGTTTAAGAGGCACTAGCTGCAGAAATCTCTAAATGCTGGCACCAGGAAATTCATTATTTTTCAAATTTCTGACATTTTTCAGTCCATTGTTTCTAAACTCTCATCCTCAGTGGGTTGCTGGCACTGCTCCTTGCTACTCTCAGCTCCCACAGAGCTCATTGCCAGGGGAATGTTATGCCGGGGGAATTTTCAGTTGGCTGAACTTTAGGCCAGTAAATACTCTCTTAGTTGCTTCTTGTGACATCATTAATTTTGCTCTCCACTCCCAAATTCCTCATGTAAGAATAATTAAGAAAGTGATCCTCCATCCCCACTTTGTGGTGGTAACGTGACTAGAAATTGGAAATAGAAAAAGCTGAATCTATCATCCTGCTTGCCAACCTCTTGGTAAGGTGAAAGATTGACTTGCATAAATCCAAGTTGTTTCTGTCACCTCTATAGAAGCATCTTTACATTTGAATGGTTTATCATCATCATCATCACCATCACCATCATCAGCTAGCGTTTAAATAATGCTTTAGGATTTGCAAATCACTTTTAACATATTTTCTCATTTGATACAACAACCCTAAGGTAGGTGTGATTATCATACACGTTTTATAGATAAGGAAACTGAGGCAAATAAAGGTTGACTCTGTGGTCAAACTTGAATTCAAGTCTTTCTGACTCCAGGATCAGTGTTCTATCCACTGTGCCACCTAGTGGTCTAGCTTGATTTAGCAAATCCCCTCTAGCTTAATTTTTAGAACAAGCAGGTTTGTTTTGATTTTCAGACTCTTTTCCTATTTCCTCTTCTGAAATTTGAGGCCCTTAAGTCTTTAAGAATTGTTTAGCTCCTCAGAGAGTTCCTCAAATCATCACATGTGGTTCAGTGAGTATGGAAGTCAATTCCTCCAGTATTTCTTAGGATGAATATTATGCCTAACCTTGTGCAAAGAGCACTGGATCTTTGTCCAAGACAGCCGACTTCTACTGTCTGCTTTCTCATTGACTTGCTGTCTGATTTTCACAGAGATAAATTGTCACCTCTTCTAAGTCTTAAGTTCATGATTTTATCTCCAAATTTTCCTCATCTGACCTTTCAGAAACCATTAAATATCACTGTAGTGGATACATTTCTTTTAATATGTCATCTGAGTTGTTGTTTAGTTGTTTCAGTTGTGTCTGACTGTTTGTGACCCCATTTGGGATTTTCTCAGCAAAAATACTGGAGTAGTTTTTTTTTCTTCATTTTACAGATTTACATTTACATTTTTCCTCATTTTACAGATGACTTAAGTTAAGTGACTTAAGTGTCTGAGGCCAGATCTGAACTCAAGAAAATGAGTCTTCCTGACTCCAGGCCCAGTGCTCTATCTACTGCACCACCTAGCTACCCTGTCAGCTGAGTATAGCATGCTAAAATTCAACATTTTTACATAATTCTAACAATAACAGCAGCTTACATTTATATAACTCTCAGTATCACCCTGCTTTCATAGGTGTATTTGGCAATGGTCCAGGGGAAAATAGAAGACCAAACATTTTGGGATTAAATTCTGTTTAGTTGCATAGGCTCCTTTGGGTAGAACAAGGGTCTGAGGAAGGTTGGGTATCTGGGGCTATGCAGAGACTCCACTTAATCAGGGATCAAACTGACTCTCCCCTTGGATGTTCATTTTCAGCACTTTTGTCAGGTCCCTAATAGTTGTCTCATTCCACTCAAAGTATTGACCACCTGATCCTTCCACTCACTTTCTAAGCTCCTGTATCTATCTTTTGACCTCCTCAGGCTAGACCAGATACTCCCAAATCTCTCTGAGCTCTGAGGAAAACTTCTGAAAGTTCTGCCGGAGACTCTTGTCAATGAATGACATCATCTAGCGTGGAAGGACCAATGCTTTGATGACCATCTGAATGAATGAATAAAGTATATATTAATCACTTACTATGTATAAAGCCCTGTGTGAAGTGGTGGGGATACAAACCGAAAAGTAAAATGGTCCCAACCCTCAAAGAGCTCACATTCATATGGAAGATTTCGGTTGAGAGTCAGATGGAAAATAATCTCATTGTCCTTTGGGCACGGTAGCCAATTAGAGGTTAATGCTTCTTTAAAGTAATTTCCGTTAATGAAATAATATCAATTTCTGATGTTGAGTAATTTGACAGAGTCAAGTTTGCCATTGTTCATCCTTCATTTTCCAAGAGGCCAATGACATCACGAGTTGATGTCTTGACTTGCGTCTGAACTGTATTTAAGAGAGGCAGAATTGCACAAAACTCTCTTCCAGAATCATCAAAGTTCAGTGGCAAGACAGAACCAAGGACTTTGGTGGCAAAAACTTTCTTTTATGGGTCTTAAATAGATATGGGTGTGGTATAAGTGGAACAGAGGTGTCAAATTCATGACTTTTGCTCACAAAACTCCCAAGTATGGCCCAAACCAGATTAAAATATAATTGAGAAATGTTCAACAAAATAAATAATAATACAATGCAACAAAGATAATGTTAACTTGTGGTTTTCTAAGTCAATATGTAGCCTGCAGGGATCCATTTCCAGTTGAGTTTGACACTGCTGCTGTAGAAGTTGCCAAGTTGTATCTCCTTAGTGGTTGCTTATGATTCTGTGAGCACTGGGCTGGAAGCATTATTATTCTAAATGCTCTTGGGTTCAGAGTCCTGGGCTCTCTGCATCAGGGTCTGAGGGAAGATGGTGGTGAAGGTAGTGGTGATGGTTTGACTTGTCTGGCACATACTGCCTCCTTTCTCACTCTCTCAGGGTGCCTTGCTACTTCATCTGTGCTGTAAATCCCCTTAGTATCTGTTAGTATATAAACTTCTCTTGAAAACCTATTAAAAGTATTAAGCATTTTCAAATGGACTGCAATTTTTTTTTAAAGGAAGCCATGGGGATTATAGATTTTTCTGTCTATCAATATTGTGCTGGGTACTGGGGATACAAGTATAAAGAATGAAATAATCTCTACTCTCTAGGAGTTTAAATTCTATATTATTTGTTTATTTGTTTATTTGTTTATTTTACTGCTAGAGCCTTAAGTAGGAATTTCGCACCTGAGGCCAGCACTAAAAATTGTGATTGGAGCAAGTAGCACCAAGTTCACCCTCAACAATCATTTGTTAATGAAGAGAGAAGATCAGAGTGATGGAAAGGAGTTTGTCCCAGACTAACATCTGGTATCCTTCTCTTTTAACTAATTACTCATGCAAACGAGGTGCCACGCTCTGTTGGTTTTATGTTACTAAAGAACTTCAAGCCCTCAGAGTGCCCTTTAAATCTGCCATGCTCTAAATCTGGCACCCTGGGTCAAAACTCCATTGTTTAGTTGTTTTCAGTCCTATCCAACTCTTTGTGACCCTATTTGGTGTTTCCTCAGCAAAGATACTGGAATGGTTTGCCATTTCCTTCTCAAGTTCATTTTACAGATGAGGAAATTGAGGCAAACAGGGTTAAGTGACTTGCTCAGGGTCACACAGCTAGTGTCTGAGGCTAGATTAGAACTCAGGAAGTCTTCTTGACTTCAGGATTGGTGCTCTATCCATTGTACCAACTAGCTGCCCCACCTTAGTAATGGCTCTGATGATAACGTCAGGAGAAAAGTGGTATAGTTAGTTTATGTAACATAGATTGAGAAACACTTAAATGCTGGGTTGATATGATAGAGATCAGCAGGGAATCTTTTAAGACCTCAAATTTTGAAGGGGATTCGATATGGGAAAAAGAGGCTAGGAAATGTTCTCTCAGCAAGCATTAGGGAAAGGATGAGAAATTCAGAGTCTTTAAAATGCACTTTGAACACTCAAGTCCTTTTGCTCGACCATAATGTAAATTTGTCATTCACAGTTTATTTGCTCAGTGATTGCCCAGTGGTTTGTGGGTTCTTTACAAGCCTGCATCGCTTTATTATTTCATAATTCAGATGGACAGGGTATTTGTCAGAGACGTTCATTTGAAAAAGACCTGCTACGTTTACTGAATGATGGATTTACCGATGGTGAAGGAGCATGACCCAGTGAAAAGAATGCTGCCTCTGGTGCATGAGGACCTGAGTTCAGATGCTTCCAACCTATGTGACCTTAGGCAAATCATTTAACTTTTCTGGGCCTCAGTTTTTTAATCTGTAAAATGAGAGATTGGGACTCTCTCATTGGGGTTTGACTAGATGGCCTAAGGGGTCCCTTCTAACTCTGGGTCTGTGATCTTACGATACCTTGTGTGTCAGAGAATAAAGGGGAACTCAGGCATATAATGAAAACCACACCCACCTTGGAAGTACAAATTGCAAAGAAGGTGATTGACAGAGTGTTTAAGCATACAGGAACATTGAAGAGTTGTAGCAAAGCCAAGCCTAATTATCTAATGCCTCTCTCTGCTGAAGGCATTGAATCTTGCTTATAAAAGCCAGTAGTAACAACATGCTATTACTGGGGGTTGTTGCCAGGACAAGTGGTAGGCAGTATTTTTAGGGGGAATGGAGCAGGCTGGACCTGTGATTTCATCGGTGTAAGAACCTCCTATTGTGGGAAACTCCTTCCCTCACTAATTCAGATTGACCACTACCCTTTAATTTAGAGTCTTAATGAATTTCCTGGGGCTATTGAAGGATTAAGTAACTAGCCTGTACTTGACCTTATATTTTTCTGACTTCCAGGCTAGTCCTCTATCCATTACACCAAATTTCCTCTTACGGTTGATCACAAGAACATACATTTAGAACCTATAGATAACTTAGATATTAAGTCCTAAATCCTTATTTTACAGTTGAGGAAACTGAGGCCCAGAGAGGTTAAGTGAATTGCCTAGTATCACACATCAGGATTTGAATCCAGGTCCTCTAATGCCAAATCTGGAATTCTTACCACCACCCCATGCTATGTGGCATTGGACCAGGGGAGATATTCTATGTCCCTTTGAGTTTGTGGATACTCTGTGGGGTGTGTGTGTGTCATATGAATATCTGTGTAATTGTGGTTGTCTGTAGATTTTGAAGAGCTGTTCAGGTAACTTGGAGAGATGATTGCTGTTAAACAGTAGCTCCAGAGTGTGGCTCTGAATAGCTAATGACACCTCCTAACTAAGAGACAGTAGACTGACAGTATTTGAAAACACTTTGATTAACTGCTATACAGCTGTGAGGTATTATTATTTCATTATTTAGTAATAATAATTTCCATTTATATGGTATTTACCTTGTAACAACCCTATGAGATAGGTATTGCATGAATTATTATTCCCATTTTACAGATGAAGAAACTGAGGTTCCCTAACATAAAGTAACTTACACAGCTAGTAAGAGTCAGAACTGGGATTAAAACCCAGGTCTCTCAGCTCTGGGTCCAGGGTTCCTTCCAATGTGCCATGCTGCTTCTTAATAAATAACAGGCTCTCAACAAATATTTTTCAAATACTGTACAACCTATTACCATTTGCATAAGACTCTCTTATTGGTGGAGAATGATTATTTAATTCTCTGTGCTTGAGTGAGGGGCAGAGTTGGTGGGAGAGGAGAGATTGTGGTTCCTTTGGCTTCTAAGAGGAAATACATGCAATTCCAGGGGTCAGTTGGAGCTTTTTCCTAGGGTCTTTCTCTCTCACTTGCTAGGAGGGAGCTCTAGTTAGTCACAGAGCTAGGATTTGAACACAGGTCTTTTTGATTCCAAGACCAGTCCCATGTCCATTATGTCATCATGCCTCTCTGAAATTAATCTTTTAAAGAAAATATGTTTCTAGTTCCAAACTTCCAATTCATTAATGAACTTTGGAACCACAACATGATGGTAAGTAATTTGCTACCTATGCTTGCTTTATTAATAAGCAAAATGCTTTACTTCATAGAATGTAGATCCAGGAAGTTAGGTGAGCCTGGAGAAGTAGAAAATATTCCTAGCCGGGAGTTAGCAGACTCAGGCTGCAGTAAAGTTTCGGCTACTAGATGTGTGACTTTGGGCAAGCCATTTGGTCTCCGTGGGCCTCAGTTTCTTCTTAGAAAGTGATAAGGTTGGATTAGATGAGCTCTAGGATTCCTGACAGCTCAATCAATCCATGAGATTCAGCACTCTTGGCTACAAATCATTTCTTGAAGAGAGCTAAATAGCCGTCTCTTTGGGAAGTGTGTCAGTTGACAAATATCTTCTCCCATCTTGTGTGGTCTAATTTGGAAGAAAAGACAGGCTACACAGAACTACAAGAAATGATGGAGAATATCCATTTTCTCTTCCCTAGAGAAGCCAGTTTAGAGTAAATGAAATGTCAGTGCCCCTCTTATCCTTCCTCGTTTTATTCCTGCTGACAAGCCCACTGATAGTTTAGACTTCTTTTCTACCATATGGTCAATGGCCTCCTTTGAGTAAACAGGCTTGAGCTGCCAAGATCTGAGATACTTGGCACACCCAGTGACTGTGACGTTGCCTTGGGCTATAGGCTGTGTCTGTATTCATACTGTGAAGGACATTGCTGGGATTCTGCATTTCTAGGCCCCATGGTTTTCCTATGTTGAGTCTAGAGTCTCTGAGACAGGAAGCTGGTTTAATGATGCAAGAAGGTTTCATGAAAGTAGATGTTCACTTTAGTATCTTTAAGAAGATAGATTTTTGGAAATACAGTTCAGTGTCTATAAAAGGTGAATGTGTGACAAATTCCAACTTAAAAAGCAATGGACACTAAGGGCAGGTAGGTGGCTCGGTAAATAGAGCATGGGCCCTGGAGTCAGGAGGACCCGAGTTCAAATTTGACCCCAGACACTTACTAGCTGTGTGACCTTGGGCAAGTCACTTAACCCAGATTGTCTCCCCCTTCCCCCAAAAGAAAGAAAAAAAACCCAATGGGCACTAGAATCACTATCCAATAAAAATTAGTGGGAAATTTGGATAACTTTAAGGCAAAAAATAAACATGTCTCGATTTTTTTACCTCCCATTATATAAGTATAAACTCTAATTGGGATTATGATTCATCAATAAACAATTATATATGTGATATATGTGTATATGTGTGTATATATGTATTTATATGTCTGGCCTGGAATCAGGAAGTTTATAAGTTCAAGTCTGGCTTCAGACATTTACTAGCTGTGTGACCCTGGGCAAGTCATTTAACCCTGTTTGCCTCAGTTTCTTCATCTATAAAAGGAGTTGGAGCAGGACATGGCAAACTGCTCCAGTATCTTTTACAAGAAGAACACTCCCCCCATATATATATTCTCTCTCTCTCCATATATATATATATATATATATATATATATATATGTAGATACAGATATAAAAATTATGGGAGGAAATATGCATATACATATATTCAAATGGATCTATGATCTCATTGATTCAAGACTTTTCTCCCACAGTGAACACTGCAACCCATCTAGTTCTTGCTACACATGGGAGGCTCAGCCTGTCCCCTCATAAATTTTCCATAGGACATCTTCTCAATATGTAGGAGGCCTTCTACATTTTCTGATCTTACAAAGGTACCAGTAAAGCATGTTGACTGCCTTCCTGTCATCCCTCATTCTTGCATATGACCAGCCTATCAAATAATTCCTCGACTTTTTTTTACTTCTTTTCTTCTAATATTCCTCAATTGCATGTTGTAGCCTGTTCACACCAATATATGAAACTTATTTTTTCTTCTTTGTAGGTATTTGATTCAAAACCTAATTTCTATATAGGGTCTCCAAAAGGTCTTGGTACAGTTTTAATAGCTTAAAACAAAGCTATTTAAATGTTAAGCTATTAAAATTTTAAGTTATTAAAATTTAAAACTGCTCTAAAACTCTTTTGTATATGTTTTGAATCAGAACATCTTGTATACGTTTTGAATCAGACCTGTGATTTTTATTGGTAAAGGCAGTGGTGCACTATATGAATATTGGCTTTGGAGTCAAGAAGACCTGTGGTTTGATTCCTGCCTCAGAAACTTAATTAACTGTATGACCTGTATTAAGCAATTTGCTTAATCTCTCTCAGCTTTGGTTTACTCAGTTATAAAATGGGGACAATAATAGCATTTACAACCAGACCTGTTGTGACAATCAGTAAGGTGCTTTGCAAACCTTAAAAAGGCTAGATATGGAAGCAGGAAGATCTAAGTTCAAATCCAAACACCTAACCTCTGTCTGCCTCAATGTCCTCATCTGTAAAATGGGGCTAGCATCTACTTCCCAGGAATATAGTAAGGAAAAAAAGATAAAGTCCTTTATGAATCTTAAAATATGAATAAGTGTTAGCATTATTATTTTTAAATTTATTTTTAAAAAAGTATTTTATTGATATTTTCTATTTCCTACATCACCATAATATCTCATGTGTCCTTCTCCCTCTGCTTCTCAGAGAGCCATCCTTTATGACAAATATTATTTTTTCAAGTAGACATAATTTTTTAAATTGATGATTACTAAGTTGCTAATTAGAAAAAAAAGAGGTAGGCTTCTACTAAAGGTTGCCTATGTTGGTTTATGTTGGCATGCGGATGAATGAATGAAAAAGGATTTATTAAGTACTTATATGCATCAAACACTGTGTTAAGCACTGGTAGTACAAATAGTCAGATAGATCCTGATCTCAAAGAACTCACACTCTAATTGGGGGGAGATGACACATTAAAGAAAGTTCAGCTTTAGAGAACATGGAAAGGCCTAGAATTCCTAAGGGTACCCAGACATGTGGAAGGTAAGGCCTAGGAATCTTTAGGTTCTCAGTAACCTAACAGTTACCTAACAGTGTTGGGCATCTGTTGGGTGTAGAGGTAGGCAGTTCTTCAAAGTGTAATGATTATTCAGACAAAAGAATTGTGTGTGAGTGTGTGTGTGTGTGTGTGTGTGTATCTGTGTAAAGTTCTGAGACTCTGGCAAGTCCTGCCATTTTGGATAGCTTTGATCAAGAAAAGTGTGAGAACCATCCTCACTAAGTCCAGACAACCTAGCTCATCTTCAGGTGATGACTTTTTGGTGACAGCAACTCATGGACCTTCCAAATGGGTAGCAATTTTCTTCCTTCTCAGAATAGCTTTAATAATATCTTTTCAACTCAGTGTATGTGTGGGTGAGTGAAAGGTGGGATGGCTTGTGGTCTGTGTTGTGGATTGAGTGATCCCACTGATGAAATTGGAGATCTTTTAAGGAGGAAAATAAGAGTACAGATGCTGGATAAAGGCTATAATGCTCTTAGATCCTGTTGACACATTTAGAATAAAGAAGGGCTGACTGACTCCACGTTAAGAGAACAAAAGATGACAGGGATGTGAAGGATGTATTTTAAACACCACTTTTCCCAACTGTGAAAAAGCTTGTATATCAAGATGAATGCTACTCCAAAATGGAAATTTTCTCCCTGGCCTAACACTATTAATTTGTTACTCTGAGTATTTGACATTCATGATTACACTGATATTTTCTAGCTTCAGTTAAGTCAATTGGTTCTTTTTCAGGATGCCATTTGACTGAATTCTACTCTAATTGAAAAGATATCATTGAAGCTATTCTGAGAAGGAAGAAAATCACTATCCATTTGGAAGTACATCTATGCTTTCAGGCCTGTTTAACATACTGGGGAGGAAATTTACTCAGTGGTTGTCTATTGGTTTGCTAGAATTTATGTATCTTCAAAGAACAGGCAATTTATTGCCGTTATACTGGATAGATTTAGCTTTAAATCTATTGTTTGACAGTCCTTTCTGAGTGTCCCCCTCCAACTTATAGTTACATGTTTACAATGCAAGCAGTGTGGATTTGTCTGTAGAGTGTTGGATTCAGAGTCAGGAAGACCTGAATTCTACTATGTGACCCTGGACAAGTGACTTACCCTTTATGTTCCTCAAGTAACTCCCTAGGGCTTAGTAAGCCATAGATGCATGGTGATGGATTGGTTGGTGGATGGGTTCTCATATTAGGAACTAATTGAATTAATTGAAATTCCTGATCCTTGAGTGTTGGAATATTTTCTTATATAACATAACAATCAGTCAATCTACTGTATCTGCTTAATGATTAGGCGGAAAGAGGATTTACTTAACAGTCAGGAGCTCTGGCTAATTAGTTGTGTGACAAATCACAAATTCTAGAAGCCTCTGTTTCATCATTTGTAAAATGAGTCAGGCTAAGTCAGTTCTTTAGCTTCCTTGTAGGTCTAAATTCTATGAAATGTTAATGTGGTTTCCCTCAGATTATTCCCTCTTTCTTATCTTCAGTCTCTCCCTATCTACTCATGCCTTCCCTGTTACTTATAAAAATATTCAAGTCTCCCCTAATCTTAAAAAACCTCTCTAGACCCTATGATTCCCTCAAATTACTGTCCTACACTTCTCCCTTTCTCAGCCAAACTCCTGCCTGTTTGTCTTAACTTCCTCTCCTTCCATTCTTTCTTCAGTCCTTTATTGTCTGGGTCACCATCCCCTTGACACCGCGCTCTCCAAAGTTACCAATAATTTCATAATTGTCAAATCCAATGACCTCTTCTCAGTCCCCATCCTTCTTGACTTCTCTGCGGCATTGGACATAGTTGAGCATCCTCTCCTCTTGGATTCTGTCTCCTCTCTGGTTTTATGTATTTCCCCTCCCTCTTGTTTGACCACTGCTCATCTCTTTTCAGGATCTCTCCAGCTGCTATGGCCTTCAACTATTTCATATAAGCCTAGGTAGCCTGTATTTATATGCCACTTTAAGGCTTACAAATATTGTCTCACTTTATTCTCATGACCACCTTGGTAGGTAGGTGCTATCATTATCTCTGTTTTACAGATGAGGAAACTGAAGCAAACACAGGTCAAATGACCTGCCCAGAGTCTCACAGCTAGTGTCTTAACTCAGATTTGAACTCATGTCTTCCTGAGTCCAGGCCTAGCACTCTATCCACTGTGCCATTTAGTGGTCATACACACACGTGTATATATGCACACACATATATACTCATGTGTACATATACACATATATGTACATATATTTGTATGTGCATGTATTTATGTTGGTTTCCCCTTGCTAATTTGCAATTTACTCAAGAGCTGTGACAGTTTGGCTTTGTTTTCATTTCCTTAGGATTATTCAATATGGGAATTCTCTCTCCTAAAGCAGTATGCAATCTGTCTATAACAGCAAAACGTCCACCCCAAAACCCCAAAACACTCCCCCCAAACAAACAAATAAGTAAACAAAAAAGTCTTTGTGAGTTGCCTGAGGCTTAGAGAGGTAAGTGTATATCTAACTTCACCTAGCTAGTAACAGTCAGAGGTTGGATTTGTACTGTGGTATTCTGAGCCAGACTTGACTCAGTCTGCAGTTTAGCATGACAATGAAATGAGACACTTGAAAACCACCTAACATTTACTAGAGTAGTAAGCCAGCCTGACTCAAGCCTTTATACATACATATATATTTATATATCTATCTATCTATACACACACACACACACACACACACACACACACACACAGGTATACATATGTGCACATATATACATGTATATATGTGCAGTGTATAACACATATGAGTATATGTAGACATGCATGCATGTATGTATTGGCTCAAGTTTGAGCCTGGAACTAAATGAGATTCTTGTAGAATTTTTGACAGTTAAGAAAAAGAGGTTTACTCAGTCCTAGCAGGAGCAGAATCTTCAGAACAGGGAAAGAACGGAAGAGAGAGCATTTATTTAGCTGAGCCCAGTGTGGGTCAAGCTTTTCTGCTGACACAAGCCTGAGAGGAGGGCTTGTTGACCCCTCTTGCCTTTTTCTTTTTTTCTTTGTACTTAGGGTATTAAGAAGCTACCTCAGGGGTCTGAGCCAAGTACATCTCAGTGATAGTTTCAATACCTATTATGGAGAAACTTGCTTAGCCTATGTGGGGTAGGGCCTTATTGTTCCTACCCTAACTGACCAGTAGCATGGGAAGGATGTTTTTCCAGGATTGGTTCAGGTGGATACATTCCCTTAGCCACCATATGGAGAGGTATCCAGTCTTGAGGGTATGTTGACTCACACATCAGAGGAACCTTAACCCCTCAAGGGCTGGGCTTTTTATGCCTTAGGTCAGTGATGTCAAATAAAAATAAAATAGGGGCCATTGAACTTTAGGTAAGGGTCTCTGTGGGCTGCATTTGACTCAGAAAACCACATATTTACATTATTTATGTTTTATTGTATTTTTCCTTATTTTGCTAAATATTCCCCAATTATATATTAATTTGGTTTGGCCTGTGTTTGACAAGGTGACCAGGAAGCTGTGTTACTTGGTAGCTCCTTATTCTCTTGAATCATTAAGTCTTGAGGATGATTTCTTTGTCTTTTTAGGGAGAAATTAGTTTAGCCAAATTAAGTGCACCAGGTTTCCATGTGTTTCTAGCTCCAGCATGCCTCCTCCTTAATGCCTCTATCTATGCTCATTGTCAATGTTTAGCAAATATATGTTGAATTGAAGGGACACATCCTATCATTAAAATTAGAGGAGGGAAGATAAATTTCTCAGTTAAATGGCTCCTAAATGTCACAGGTACCAGTCACTATAATCTTAGATCCCAATGGTTCCCATATAGAGGATTCCCAGAAAAAGGGGCAGCCAGAAACTAGGGGCCTTTGTGTTTTTCCCTGGGCATTCAGAAAACACTACTGCCATCAGTCACTCAACAGGGATACAGGGATGGGGATGGGAGGGTTCAGCAGAGAAAAGAATCTTGTATTTCTTCAGTTTGGGAACAGGGAAGCCATAATGGGAAAGATACATGGGCAAATAGGTAGCATGTAATAGAGAACTTGGAAACAGAAAATACCCACTTCAGATTTTCCCATAGGTTCTTGAAAATATAGACCCTGGTCAGTTTTTCTAGAATATATTTAAAATATAATATATAAATATATACATATATACATATGTGTGTATACATTATTAACAGGCAAATCACAACTTTATGAAACTTATGTAAAAACCAGGCATATTACAAGAGAAATGAATGTGTACATAGAACCCAAAGAGCTCATAATCCATATAGAAGTTTGCATATTTATGAACGTACAACAAAATAAGGAGGAAGAAACACAAATCTCCATCTAAAGGGGTGTGGCATGAGAGAGAGAGGAGAAGTAGAGTCATGGCAAAAGCCTCATGTTTTCCCTTGGGAACTGAGATCATGGAGATAGGATAGTCTACTTATCTATAAGGGTCCCAGCTACATAAGCAATTTCCCAGTCTAGTGCAGACTGACTGACTCCTGTCTGGACTCTCAAGGACACACAGGGAGTCCAGTTTGGGATGCAAAGAACAAATTATGCCAGCTGGTGGCGGTGGTAAGGCTCATCCTTGGCACATTCAGGGCCTCCTGTATACTCTGGGTCCAGTGCTTCTGGAAAATATGGCGACACAAAAAGACAAGTTCAGGGGGCCTCTTAAAATCCTCACCAACCTTCATACACATACATTTGGCTCAAAAACTTTTGAACTGAAAGGCTAGTAAATTGCCCTATCCTCTTGCTTATAGAGCATAGACACAGAGCTGGAAGGAATCTAAGAAATTAACATTTAGTCTGACCACCCCATTTTTATATACGAAGAAACTGAGGCCCAGTGAAATTAAGTGACTTATCCAAAGTTGCAAGCTGGTGTGGATTAGAAGGGTCCTCTGACTTCAAATGCAGTATTCTTTCTATTATACTTCACTGTTTTTCTCTGTTGGTTACCATTTGTTATCAATCAGTCAATTGTAGCTACTTTACCTCCCATGGTACAGTGTGTCAACCAGAGAATGATCATTCCAGGTTCAAAATACTCTGTGGGTCTGTGTCCCCTGAAACCATAGCTCAGGAGACCCTACTGATGTACTTACTTTGAATGGTCAGCCAGAGGGCACAATTAGTTCAAAAACAAAGGCATTTAACGAAATGGCATCATAAGAAAAGTAGCATAAGAAAATGTTTCCCCAATAAACTTGAGATATTCTTTCCCAGAAATATACATCACATCAGTGTGAAAAGGAGACAAAAATAGGGAATGCACAAGAAGGGATTGTTGGGGAATCTTGGACCTGAGTTCCTAAGAGTCCAGGGAGACTTCTTCTCCAGCAAGTCTGTTACTTTCGAGGACTCAGCAGACTGAAGAGAAGCTTCATTAGTGTCCTTTCTTATAGGAAGCAGCTCTGCCTTCTTGGAAGGTACTTGGTTATGTAGCTTTATAGCAGGGCAGATTTGCCAAATCAGCAGTATTCTGAGGCATTGAACTGGACTAATTTAGACATTGTTTTTCCACACAAGAAAAAGCTGATTCATGGGCTTGACACAGGTTTCTGTGATGGCAGGCTCCATAGTTTGTTGTATTACTGGCTTGCTCAATAAGGCTGTTAGTTCTTTCCACCTGGCTTGTGATTCTTACATATGGTTGTCTGGAAAATGCCTCCTGAATCCAGCCTCAGACTAAACACTTGACACTTACTAATTGTGTGACCCTGGGCAAGTCACTTAACCCCGATTGCCTTAAAAAAAAAATTCCTCTTGGAGGAAAGAACAAAATTGCCCTGTTAGTCACGTGATATGTTTCTTAAATCATGTCTTTTCTTCTACAGGATGAATGTACCAGGGTCACATGAGACCAAGGCACACATGTGGGAGGACCCACATGTAGCACACATGTGTAGCCAGACAACACAGGTAGTGGGGCCACTTTTCCTTCCTCAGCTACAGGGCTGCCAATGTCCTCCAGTGACATCATTGAGCTGTTTTCACTAGTCCAGCTCGAGACTGTTCTTGTAGTCTTTGCTGCATTTTGCTTTGCCACATGTATAGTCTCTACCATGACTCTGCTTTTAGTTTCTGGCTCAGCTGAAATCCTTGGATATCTTCTTTGAGTGAGCAGATGCTGCCTTTCTCTCTTAGCTTAAAGCCCATAGACTTTTTTTTTTAAAGCTATTTTAGAAAAGGCAAACCTTTCCTGGAACTGACAAAAACCTTTAGGTTCTCTTGTTTTGTTCCCTTAAGAGACTTGACTAGAACTTCTCATTTCTTTCTTTCTTTCTTTTTTATATTAAATTTTATTTTACTTTCAAACACCTCCCACTTCCCTCCCATTCTTTGCCACCTCAAAAAGAGCTATAAATATTTTTAAGTTCCTATAAATATTTATAAATAAATATAAATATCCTTAGGATTTGTTTGCTTAGGACTAATCTCTCCCTTAATCTACCCTCTCTCTAATTCCCCCTGCTTCCTTTTCCTTCCTATTTCCTCATTGAGTGAAATATATTTCTATATTCTGTGTGTGTGTGTGTGTGTGTGTGTGTATGTGTGTGTATTATTCCTTCTTTTGACTAGTTCAGATGAAAATGAGATTCAAGTGTGTCAGCTGCTGCCTCCTCCATCTTCTTGTTTTTATAAATGTCCACTTGGGTACTCTGTCCTTCCTTTCTCTTCCCCCGCCAGTGAATTCCTCTTCTCTCTCTTTCCATTCTTTTCTTAAGATCATGAAGACTACTACCAGGCCTTGTCTAATTGTATTAGCTCAGGGGTGGGGAACCTGGGGCCTCCAGGCCTTAGGTTCCCCATCCTGGATTAGCTCTATGAATCCTGATGATGAGATAAGAATAAGAGGGGGCATATGTATTATTTCCCTGTGTTTGAATGTAAACAGTTTATCTTTGTTTAGTCTCTTATTGTTATTCATGTTTACTTTTTTATGTTTCTTTTCACTCCTATATTTGTAATTCAAGGTTTCTCTACAGGTTTCTCTGTTTTTTTTTTTTTAAATCAGGAATGTTTGGAGGTCCTTTTTTTTTTTAAAAGTCCCCCCCCCCCCCCCCCCCCCAGCATGTTTTACTCAGTTTTGTTGGGTAATTTATTCTTGGCTGGAAGCCTATAACCTTTGCTTCTGGAATATCATATTCCAAGTTCTCCATTCCTTCAAAGTGGTGACTGCTGAATCATGTGTGATTCTGACTGTGGATCCTTGGTACTTGAATTCCTTATTTCTGGCTGCTTACAGTGTTTTTATTTTGACTTGAAAGGTCTGGAGTTTGACTATGATGTTCCTGGAAGGTTTCATTTTGGAATTTCTTTTAGGAGATGACTGAGGATTGTTTCTATTTTCACTTTGCCCTCTGGTTCTAAGAGATCTAGGAAGTTTTAAGATTTTTGAAATCCTTGGATATCTTTTTTTGAGAGAACAGATACTCCCTTTCTCTAGAGATATGATGTGTAGGCCCCCCCTTTTTTTTTTGCTCATGGCATTCAGATAATTCAATTATTCTCATTTTTTTTCCTCTTTAATGTTGATATCCCCAATACTGGTGTTCCGAGGGATCTCAGGGAGATTAATGTTCTTCACCACAGATAGAGCCCGAGCAGGAGCTGCTGAAAGGCCGCCCCCTGATTTCTCCAATTTGTTTTAAGCTTCAGTTTGAGCCAAAATTTCATTCCTGTTCATTTCCAGTACCATACCACCCATCACCACCTCTTGTAGGATGTAATGAACCTTGGCCATGATCAAATCCAACTCACAGACATTTTCGAAACACTTGTCCAGTGTCTCCACAAAAACCTGAATGAGGTCCAAGATCCTCAGTTCACTTTCTGAAGAATTCATGCAAAACACAAAATGCAAAGTGGCATAGTGCTGGTAAATCAACTTGTAGTCAGAATTGCCAATCAAACTGAACCCCCACCCCCACCCTGGAAGTTATAAATGTTGTCATCCCTCTTGAGGACAAGGTGGAAAGTCTTCCAGACAATCTGCTGTTGAATCTCTTCTGAGAAGCACTGGTAGAAGCCAACCTGTAGTGGCTTCCCATTGTTGTTAAACACCAGAATCACCTGGATCATCTTTCTGGGGGCCAATGCTGCCACCGATTCTCAGGCACCGCTTCTGGCTCCTGCAAGAACTGACCATTTGTTTTTCCTCTTTGATCTGTTTTTTAAGTGAATTGTTTTTGCTATGTAAGTATGATGCTTTTAATTTTCTTATTAACTTCCACAGTGGTAAGCATAGTACTAGACACAAAGTAAGTCCTGGCTAAATATCGGTTGTTTGTGTGTGGGCATTAGCACAAAGCCCTTTTCAGGCTTTACTGGCCATGTCTGCATATGCAAAGGACAGGAATGCCACTGAACTGGTGGAAGAGACAATGTCCTTGTCAGCTGCACTCTTTTGGACAGGACTTCATCATGCTTACATTTTCTTCAATTTTTTCTCAGCCTTTTGACTTTAACACTTCTTGTTGCTTCATGGAACCATTGGGCTTCCTCAGTCCCAAGCACCAAGCACCCAAGCACCAAGCTCTTAGAGCAAATGGCAACTATACCTTCCAAATGGCTAATGCTCTCAAGCTTAATCTTTTTATTTCCTGGTCAAAGTGCTTAGGCTTTTGTGTCAAAGACCAGGACTCAGTGCCTCAGTGCCTCAGTTTATAGTAAATGTTGCACATTCTTCCCAAGTTTAATATTTGATTGAAGTACTATGAGGTAGTAGTTATTTGTCCAACAATACTAAACAATAGTGGGGCTCAGATTCCTCAGTTTTCAAATAATAAATTTCTTTGTTTTCTTATGTAGAAGAGTGAGAAAAAGTGCAAAGAAAATGTTACATTCAAAGGGCGAGAGCACTCACTCAGTCAATAAACAGTAAGTGCCTACTGTGTACCAGGTTCTGTGCTGACGACAAATAAGAAAAAGAAAGCTAGGCCTTTCCCTCAAGAAGTTTATGGTCTAATGGGGAAGACAATACACAAAAGGACAAAGAAAAGGGGAAAGAGGAAGGCGATGAAGGTAAAGAAAGTATCAGCCTTGGGGGCATGGTGGAGTCCGGTCTAAGGAGTGCATCTAGTGGCAAATGAAGAGTTGACTGGTCTGGGAGTCCCCTTTCAATGAAGGTTTTGGGAGGAGTTTTTTGCTTTATCTTCCAGCGCTCCAATAGAAGGGCAGAGGGTATCGAGGACACTGATGAGGTATGAGTACCAAAGCTGATGCAGTCTTCCGGGATAATGAATTTCCTGGTGATGAGGTTTCCTAGGGGCATGATTATGTTGGAGTCTAGTCCAAGAGAGTACAGCTGATAGGACAAGGACATTGTCTCTTCCACCAGCTCAGTGGCATTCCTGGCCCTTGTGTGTGCAGACATGGCCAGCATAGGCCTGAAAAGGGGTTTGTACCAATGCCCACACACAAGCAACCAAGATTTAGCTAGGACGTACTATGTGTCTAGTACTAAGCTTTCTACTGTAAAAACAATTCTACTTTAAGAAAATTAAAAGCATCATCTTCAACAATGAGGAGCTAGCAACTTAGGGAGACAATATTATCATGCATGAAACAATTAGCAAACTATATAAGCTTAGCACAGTGACTTGTACATAGTATGTGCTTAATAAGTGTTTGCTGAATTGAACTGAGATTCATTGTAATATATTAATGACTGCAGAATCATGAGGCATAGATTAGAGGTTTGGAAGGAATTCATTGCTGGGGGAGATAGGGGGACATCAGGGAGGGCTAGAATATTTTTTTCTCTCCCTATTCTTTTCTGCTCCATGCAATAGGTGCTCAACAGAGTTTTCAAAACAATGATTTTCTGATTTAATCAGCAGATGTTTGGCAACAGAGACAAAATACACTGTTTGGAAGGGTTTTTCATGGTAAGTCAATTTAAGCTCTTTTAATCATATCAAAACTGAGCTTGGCTACATTAGAAAATGAGCATAAGAACCTTGTCAACTTCAGTAGAATTTTGAACTTAAGGGATTATAAACAGAGTAATAATTCCTTTTTATAGCTCTCAAAAAACTGAAGGAATTTGCAGGCTGAACATCAGCTATGGTAAAGTATATGGCAACATAGATTGGATATTGATATTGTTGTGGAGTTTTAGACATTGTAAATATTCATTAGGCCTTGTACATGTTCAGAAAAAAAGATGGGGGGAAATCCTGTGAGCTGCAAGTGTTCTATTGCATTTTAATTTATTTTCTTAAATATTTCCCATTTCCATTTTAATCTGGCCTGGGCAGCAATTGGGAGTGTTGTGGGCTACAATGTGGTTTGTGAGTCACAAATTTGATACCTAAGGTATAGTAGGCAGAATGCTGGATGTAGAATCAGAAGTCTTGAGTTCAAATGCTACCTATGATGTGACCATTGGCAAATCACTTAAACTCTCTGAGACCTAAAATGGTGAAAGGAATTATCCATCTGATGAAACTGTCTCAATTATTTTGCTTGGTTGATGTACAAATCAAGAGATTTTTAAAAAAATCACAAACTGTTCAAGTAGAATTGGGCTTAATTTCAAATTCTTGGGAAGTATTTGGTTCATTTGTAAAGGAACTGGTCTTGCACAAACTTAACTGGAAAAAAGTGGCTGAATAATGAGGTGTTAAAGTACTGTAAAAATGTGGCCACGCCAGGTGATCCCTTTATGAGGTTAAAATGAGCCCTTAGAGGGAGTGAGAAAGGAAGGAGTAGTTGTAGGATGAGGAATGATTGACCTTTAAAAGTCAGTTCAATGAGATCAGGAGCTCAGCTTCTGACAGGAAGAGTAGAAGATGCTTGCATCTATGGAGCAGGAATGCAGGAAGAGGCAACTGCCACAAAGGGCCACAGCTTTGAGTCAGGGCAGATAGGACTGCCTGAAGGACCCCCGGATCACCACCCAACACTACCACAGCTATGTGGATTCAACAAATGCTTAATAATTATTTACTTGGGCAAGGGAGTTTATACAAAGATAATGAGATAGTTCCTTTTCACAAGGAGCTTACAAGCTAATGAGAGAAGATTGGCAATTATAATACAAAATAGGATATAGTAAGTGCATGTTGGGCAGCCTTTGTTCTAGAAGAAGACCAATGACGTCATGAGGGCGATGACTTGGTGTGTGATTTGGATTTAAGTAGTGTAGGGTTGTGCAAAGTCATCAGCCTCATTCTCTTCTTCAGAGTAATTAAAGTCCCGTGGCAAGACAAAAATCAAGACAGACACCTGAGGTCTTGGCACCGGGTCATTCACTGCATCCTGGGCCATTGCCAGACATCTTGCAGTGGATAGAGTGCCAGGCTTGGAGTTAGGAAGACTCATTTTCCTGAGTTCAAATCTGACCTTAAATACTGTGTGACCCTGGGCAAGTCACTTAACCTTGTTTGCCTCAGTTTCCTCATCTGTAAAATGAGCTGGAGAAGGAAATGTCAAACTACTCCAGCATCTTTGCCAAGAAAACCCCAAATGGAGTCATGACTGGAAATGACTGATTGTACAAGGCCTAAAGTGCATAAGAAAAGCATCAATAGGTTTCTATGAGATTTCAGAAGAGGGAGACCATTTCTTACTGGCAGGACATAGAGATTAGAGCTGGAAGAGATTTGGAGATCATTGAGTCCCTCATCAAGGGGAATGACCCAGGAGAGTTAAATGATTTTCCTAAGGTCACACAGGTAGTAAATAGCAGAAACAAGGTTTGCTCTTCTGCTTCTAAGTTCAAATGGTTTCCTTCCACTAAAGCAATCCATCTCCCCTATCAGGCCAGACTTTATGGAGAAGATCATATCCTAGTGGGACTTGAAGTATAGGCAGGCCATCTACAATAGGTACCACCCCCCTCCCCGTTTCTCCTTCTCACTTTCTTATCAAATCCTTTATAATCCAATTTTTGACTTTATCATTCCATGGAAACTGCTCTCTCCAAAGTTACTAATCATCTCTTAGTGGCCAAATTCAAGCTACTTTTTAATGCTCTCTCCATCCTCCAATCACCTGGGATTTACTCATCTGATTACATGTTGATTGTCTCCCCTGGTAGAATGTAAGCTCCTCGCAGGCAGGGAATGTTTGTTACTTTTGTTGTCAGTACCCCCTACACCAAGCACAGTGCCTTACCCACATAGGAGGTCTTAATAAAATGCTTGTTGAAATGCATTTAACTGAAGGAAGGCTGAAATCAAATTTTTTACCAGCTTCACAATTTTGCCTAAGCTAACCTTCAGCAATGGATTAATGGAGAATAAGTTTGTGTAAAAGATGAACCTCAGTTTTCCACCTGTCTCCTGGACATTTCTGTCCAGAAGTTTTTCATACTCAATGTATCTAAACTGAAGTCATCACTCTTCCTCCAAAATTAGTTCCTCTTCCTGACTTATTTCTGTTAATGGCAACACCTTCCTCGTAGTTGTCTAGACCAGAAACTTCGATGTTGCCTTTGTCTCTTTTCTCTCCCTCACAGTCCCATTAATTACTAATTCTAACCCCTCAGCATCATTCAAATCTATCCCCAACTTAAGATTCTCTCTGTCTCCTCCAGTTCAAGCCCTCCTGACTTCTCACCTGAATTATTGCAATAGTGTCCTTCCATGTTTTTTAGTTCCTATGAACCCTGAAATCCAGCCAAAATTCTGTAGCCAGATTAATCTTCCTAAGGCATAATTTTCCTAACACCATGGTCCTGCTCATAATTTTTTCTTTTCTCCTTTTTTTTTACATTATGAACTTCTTTTTATACTGAAATGTAACACAAATATTTCAATTTACCAAGAAGAAAGAAAGGATTATATATGAAATTATAAACAAGTTATGTAGAGGTTTTTAAGAATGCATATTAAATTTAATGAGGTAGTAACAAAAATTGCCCCATTTGTTTCTGCAAAAACTTTCAAAGACTCTCCATTGCTAATCCCCCCCACATTCAAGGCCCTCCACAATCTAATTCCAACATATTTTTTCAGGTTTATTTCACATTACTCCCTCTTTCACTCAAACTGTACTCTTTGCTATCTCTCAAAAAATCTCCATGGTTTTAACCTCTGAGTATTTGCTCATTCCATTTCCTATACTTTTAATGGCCCCCTTGTGCCCCACAGTCCATGATCTGTAACTGTCAAAATCAATCAATATTTATTAAGGGTTTAATATGTGCCAGGCACTGTGCTAACTGCTTGAAATACAAAAAGAGACAAAGGACAGTCCCTGCCTTCAAGGAGCTTACATTCTAATTGGGGAGACCACATAAAGCCAAATATATACAAAACAAGCTATATACAGGATAAATAGGAAATAATTAACAGAGGGAAGGCCCTGGAATTAAGAAGGGTTGGGAAAAGCTTTCTGTACAAGGTGAGATTTTAGGTGGGACTTCAATAAAGGCAAGGAAGTGAGTAGTCCGTGTATAGGAGGGAGAGCATGCCAGGCATGGGGGATAGACAGAGAAAATGCCTGGAGCTCAGAGATCTTGTTTGCTGAACAACCAGAAGGCCAGAGTCACTGGATAGAAGAGTACATGTCAGAGAGTAAGTAGTAAGAAGACTGGGAAGGTAGGAAGGGGATACATCAGAGGTGGGGAACCTATGGTCCTCTAGGTCCTCGAGTTCGGCCCTTGGATGGAATCCAATTCAGTCAAAGGGCCTCACTTAAGGATCTAGAGGGTCACATGTAGCCTAGAGGCCCTCTCCAGGTTGTCCACTCCCGGGCTAGGTTATGAAGATCTTTGGAAACCAAACAAAGCATTTTGTATTTGATCTTGGAGGCAATAGGTAGCAGCTGGGGTTCATCAGATCTACACTTCAGGAAAAGAACTTTAGTGGCTAAATGGAGGATGGATTGGAGTGAGAAAGACTTGGGCAGGCAGATCCACTAGGAGATTATTCCAATAATCCAGGTGTGAGGTGATGAGGGCCTATACTAAACTAATGGCAGTATCGGAGCAGGGATTATTTAATACACTCAATGCTGCCTGTACTACCTATCCCATCCCATTAAAAGCTATATTAGGTCATCTAGGTGGCACAGTGAATAGAGTGTTGAACTCAGAACTAGGCAGACCAAAGTTTGAATTAAGCATCAGCTACTTTCTAGTTGTGTCACCTTGGGCAAGTGACAGTTTCTCTCAGTCTCAGTTTCCTCATTTGCAAAAATGGGGATAATTAACAGCTTCATAGGGTTATTGTGAGGATTAAATGAGATAAAAAGGTATAAAGCATTTTGCAAACCTTAACATATATTTACTTACCTTCTATGGCCACCCCAGAGGAGGAGAGAAGGGCTACTTGTACCTAGCAGTCCCAGAGCCAAATTCAAACCCAAGCCCAGTTGTGAATTAGTGCCTTTTGTCTTCAGGGCATTGAATATGCTCCCTCCCCTCCACCAGTAGGCTTACAGGAGGAAAGCAGGGCTACCATACCCCTGGCCAAAGCAAGATCCAGATACCAGAATGAACAGACCTCTGTGCTCTCTGCAAAACCTTTTAGACTATGAGCTTCTTTCCCCATCTGTCATTCACTATTTCCTCTATGGCATTTCCTGTTTCTTTCTGTATCCATGTAATTTAATCAGTGACTTGTTAGGACTACTCTGCCTTTTGTCCTCTTCTCATCTTCTTTCATTCCCATGCCCTTCAACCTTACTCCACTTGTGTTCAGTCCAACTTTGCCTCTTCAGTGGTGGAAGGCAGCTAGGTGGCACAGTAGATAGAGCACTAGGCTTGTAATCAGGAACACCTGAGTTCAAATCTGACCTCAGACACTTACTAGTTGTGTGACCCTGGGCATGTCACTTACCCTTTGTCTGTTTCAGTTTCCTCAACTGTGAAAGGGGGATTGTAATAGTACCTACCTTACAGGGTAGTTATTAGGATCAACTGAGATGATATATGTTAAGCATCTGGCCCATAGTAGGAGCTTAGTAAATGCTTATTCTCTACTTCCTCCCCTCCCTCCCTCTCCACTGTGCCCTCTGGAATTCCTATTTCATAGTGAACAAACTCCCCTTCGTCCTTGACTTCTTTCTCCCACATCCTTTCTCTCTATTAGCCCTCATAGAGATTAGGCTTCTCTCTGATGACACTGCATTCCTGGCTCTCCCCTCTAGTATTGTCTAGACATTCTCTGACCACCTCTCTTCCCTCCCCCATCACTGGGGAATACTTCTTTTTCCTCTTTGTCGTTACTAGGCTGTCCCATTCTTTGCCTCCTTCATTTAGTAACCTTTCCTCCTTCAAACTCTACACAATTTGGTGTTTCCAACCCATCAGAATTATGGTGGCTCTAGTATAGCAATCCTCAGGTCATTCTCTCTCCTTTCTCAAGAAGTTCAACAGATCATTGGATGGATCATTATCTTCTTTTTCCTCACCCCTGCCCTTATTCTTGGGGGCTTTCTTCATGCAGACGTTTCCTTAAACTTTCTAACCTCTCATTTCCTTAACCTCCTTAAACCCCATGACCTGGTCCTTCCCTCCATTCAGCTACACATAGAGATGGTCACATTCTAGATCTTTTCATTAAAGACACACATTTCATTTCCCTAATTAGAAGCTCTGAAATCCTGCTATGTGACCATTCTACCGTTATACTTCCCCCTATGTTTCACTCCTCCTCAACCTGTTCTTTGCCCTCTTGTGATCCATTCCCTTCACCCTTTCATATTTTCTCAGGCCGCTACTCTTGCCATGACTTCACCCTCCTTTCTCTCCAGCCTCACCTCGGTTATTAGCCATTTCACTCTACAACGTCCTTTGCCTTTGAATTTCTTGCCTCCTTGTTCTGTTGCTTCTTTTCTCTTGCCAACTCTTAGCCCTGGAAGTAGTACAGGAAGTAATCCTGTCATCTGCCTCTTCTGCCCTTACTTTTGAGCTCCTAGATGAAGCTGGAGGAAATGCCTCAACCGTGTTGTCTGGATACATTACAAATGTGTGTTATTGATTCTTAACTGAGGCCACACTGCAGCAAAGCAGTCAAAGAAAATCCTTCCCTAATTGATTCCCTATCTTACTCCTCACAGAAGCTGTTCCAAAATATCTGCTTCCTTCTCCCCTTATTCTCTCCCTACTCAGTTGCAGACTCCTCTTACTTTACTGAAAAGATTGAGGCTATTCAGTGTGAGCTCCTTTTTCTCTTCTTCTCTTCATCTCAAAACCATTCGATATAATTTCCCACTCTCTCTTTGTTTTCCTCAGTTTCCAGTAAAGTGCTATCTCTTTGCCTTACCAAAGCCAACCCCTCTACATATGTACTTGATACCATCCCTTTCAGTCTTCTCCTGCAGATTATATCCTCAATCGTCCCTCCTTTCCTTCAAATATTCAATTTTTCCCTATCAACTTGTTCTTTTCCTAGCACTTTCAAACGTGCCTGCCATCCCCCATCCTTAAAAAAAAATCTTCACTGGAACTCCCATCTCCTCAAGCTTTTGTTGTTGTTGCTTAGCTGTGCCTGACTCTTTGTAACTCGGATTTTTTTTTGGGGTGGGGCAAAGATATCGGAGTGATTTGCCATTTCCTTCTCGAGCTCATTTTATAGGTGAGGGAGCTGAGGCAAACAGGGTTAAGTGACCAGGGTCACACACCTGATAAGTGTCTGAGGCCAGATTTGAACTCAGGTCTTCCTGACTCCAGACCCT
This sequence comes from Vombatus ursinus, assembly GCF_900497805.2. Lineage (NCBI taxonomy): Eukaryota > Metazoa > Chordata > Mammalia > Diprotodontia > Vombatidae > Vombatus > Vombatus ursinus. Next base: position 2,120,981 of record NW_020950547.1, on the reverse strand, counting down.
TGAACTCTATCCCCTGGACTACCTAGCTTCTATCATGTTACATTTCTCCTTTCTCAGCCAAACTCCTTGAAAAAGTTGTCTACGCTCTCTGCCTTTACTACCTTTCCTCTCACTCCTTAACCTTTTGCAGTCTGGCTTTTGCCCACACCACTCAAATGAAACTACTCTCTCCAAAGTTACCAATGACCCCTTAAAGCCAAATCTGATAGGTTATTTTTTCAGTCTCAATCTTTACCAACTTATCCCCTGCATTTAATGTTGTTGACCACCCTCTCCTCTCTGGGTTTTTCTGATGCTGCTACTTTCTCCTGGTTCACCTCCTATCTGTCTGACTATTCCTTCTTCTTCTTTTTTTTTTTTTTGAGGGTCATAAATCAGCATTTATTATTTAAGTTCAAGAACCGGTTACGAAAGGGGTGGGAAGCACATTCAGAACAGAAAGTCCAAGGTGGAGCTCTAAGGGACAGGGAAGAAGGGAGGAGACAGGAAGACAGAGCCTCTCATCTGTATCTGCTCTAGACAGAGTTGATCCTGATTTCTGAGCCGTGGTCCAGGGCACACAATGGAGCACACGATAAGATGAGGTTCCAGGGGCTGCAGGTTTAGGAAACATCAAGGGACGGTCAGTTACACATTGAACCAGAGGTGGGGGCTGGGATTCTCCTTGGAAGAGCAGCACGGCTTCCTTTTAGGAATTTAAGCATAGAGCTAAGTTCCATCCCGCTAATTTCAGCTCTCATGAAACATTCTTATAGTGAAAGTCTTTGTGCTAAAGAATTCTTTCATTGCCTTTCTAACTTCTTGTACTTTGCTTCTCGTTTCTTTGAATGGGCATCCAACTTGTAAGCTGCCTGCTCAAGAGCTGCTCCGTGCTCCTCGGTTAAAGTGATCTGATCCAGATAAGGCTGAAGTGCTGCAGATTTCTGCTTTAACTTATGTTTGCTGCAATATTTTTTATTTCTAGATACTTCAAGCTAGTCAGTTTGTTCATATTTTCCAGGAGTTTATAGTTGTCACTGGTGGCCATCAGCTCGCCTGTCAGGTACGTGGCTATTTTGAAGAACATGTTCTGGCACAGCCCCATGATGTCTGCCTTGGTGGGCTCTGTGGCCTCCTTGGCTGTCTTCACCATGGCATCTTATAGGCTGGGGAAGGGAGGGGACGATTTGGGAGGGAAGGGAAGAAGGAAGAGGAGAAAAAGGGAAGGGGGAAGAGTCGGAGAGGGAGGTAAGGGGGCTGACTGTTCCTTCTTGATCTCTTTTCCTCCTACCTGTGGGTGCTCCCTAAAGTTCTTTCCTCAATCCATTTCTGTTCTTCTTTTATATTCTGTCTTAGTAACCTCATCAACTCCCATGGGTTTAACTATCATCTCCATGCAGATGACTCCCAGATCCTCTTCCCTGAGTTTTTGTCTTATATCAACAGTTAACTATTGGACATTTCAAATGTCATGTCCAGACATCTTAATCTCAACATGTCTAAAATTGAACTGATTTTCTTTCTTTCCTGCTCAATTCTCTCTTCTTCCAAACTTTTCTTTTTCTGTCAAGGCATCACCATCCTTCCAGTATCTCAGATTTACAACTTCAGCATTATCTTGAACTCTTTACTCTCCTTCACCCAACATATCCAATCAAATGCCAAATCTTGATGTTGCTAGTTTCTCTTTTCTTTTCTTTTCTTTTCTTTTCTTTTCTTTTCTTTTCTTTTCTTTTCTTTTCTTTTCAATTTATGGAATAAACCAAGCATTTCCATAACACAATATAATAAAAAAGATGATTGCACATGAAACCGCAAATCTATTATGTACAACTTGCTATTTCCTTTAAATATATAATAAAGTTATCACATAAATTTCTTTTTTTCTTTCCTCTTCTCTTAAAAATAGCTACTATTAGACACAAATAGGTATATATGTAAAATTATTCTATGCATCTGTTTATCAGTTCTTTCTCTGGATGCAGAGAGCATCTTTCTTCGTATGTCCTTTATAGTTAATTTGGGTACTTATAATAGACAAAATTACTTATTTGCTCAAGTTTGCTAGTTTAACAATATCTCTTGCATCCAACTCCTATCCACTCACACAAATACCACCTTAGTTCAGACTGTCATCACCATTCACCTACATTATTGTAATAGCCTTTAGTCTCCTTGTCTCAAAGTTCCTCTCTTCTCTGCCCCATTCTATACACAGTTTGCTAAAGTCCTTAGCTATTACTCCCCTTCCTGCCATAGCTTTCTTTCTCTTCCTCACTTAGGACACGGCCATGCCTGTGCCTTTGCACTGCTAATATCCCATACCTAGAAGGTACTTTCTCCTTACCTCTGTCTCTTTTCCTTTAAGAAGCAGTTTAGGCACCATCTTCTTCATGAAACCGATCTCAATTCTCCCAAATGTTAGTGCCTTCCCTTTCAAACAACACAGACACACACACTCATAATATTAACTAATTTTATGCTGTCTGTATTTTTATATGTATTTGTCTCCTGTCATTAGAATGTATGTTCATTAGGAGTGGAATTGTTTTCATTCTTTGTGCTCGTATCCCCAGCACCTAGCAGAGTGCCTGGCACATAGTAGGTGCTTAATAAATTCTTATTGATTGATTGGTTGATTTCTTTCTGAGGAAAATGATGTTTCAATATATCAAAGAGAATAGAAAGTAGGAGCAACAGGAAGGAAGGAGGAGGGAGTCCCATGAATGGTAAGAGCCCTGGAATGGGGTCTAGTTTTGGTCTGATGATAGCTACCTGTGCCATATTGGACACGTCATTTCACTTCTCTTGTTCTTAGTGTCTTCATCTTGAAAATCTGGTGGTTGGACTAGAGGATCTTGAAGAACTTTTTCACTTTAAATATTGTATGATTCTGTTCCATGGTTTGACTACTTTTGTAGGCAGGTATGTGTGGTTGATTGAGTTTCAGTAACTGTAGCTTGAGGTAAGGGGTGTGTCCTTGGGGATAATAGGCTGAGAAATATTGATCTAAGGTCTACCAGCAGGCAAAACACATAGGATGCGGATATAATTCATCTGCAGTTTGATGTCTATTGATGTCTTTGTGCCGATTGTAGAAAATGAAAGCATTTTCTCACTAAGAATGGTATGTTTTTTTTGTCATAGATCTCAAAGCATTTAGCAATCACTTCCTTTACAATATATACCTTTGCTCACCATCAACTGCAATCGTATTTCCCTATCATCTCAAGTTAAAATTTTTCTCCACTTTTAGAAAAAAGGCTAAAATAATAGGCAGGATTACAATCAGCAATTCATAATCAGAGAATTGATTTAGGACCTATTACAACAGTCAGGAAAAAGTGAAATTTTAATGAAATCTTCAGAACAACATTTTCCCTCTTCCATTCCTAAAAAGGCTGACAGTTTATCATTTTAAAAGGTGTGTATTTTTTTTTGTACTGCTACCATCTAGGTACAATAAAATATTTTCACTCATGTGAGGGGCTGCCTGAGACATACCTAAGGTTTTCCATCTTCTTTAGTGAAACATTCATAGTAGCCCTCTACGGATGGCTTTTGCCTTTCCTAGTTATTATAGAACAATAGTTTTCAACATTTTGCATGCTATGCACTGTATTCCAGAAAAAGTTCAAGAGACATTATCCTTTCACCAAACAGATGGTTATTCTCTCACCTTAGTCATGTTACCTCCCTATAATCTTCAGGATCAAATATAAATCCTTTTGTTTGGCGTTTAAAATTCTTCATGATCTGGCCCTTTCCTACTTTTTCAGTCTTCTTACATCTTACTCTCCTCTATAAACTCTACATTCCAGAAACACTGGCCTACTTGTAGTTCCTTGAACTTGGCACGCCATTTCCCACCTCTCAAATGAACGACATCAATAGAGGTTTGTTGTTCAGTTGTTTCAGTTGTGTCTGACTCTTTGTGACCCCAAAGAGGGGAGGTACATTCCAGGCATGGGGGAAAGCTTCTGTGGGTGAAGAACAACTGCAGAGATGTAGGACTCTTTGACTCAACCAGAGAGTTTAGGAAGAGGAGTGATGTGTAAGAAGAATGATAGTGTAGGAAGGAGCCAAGTTTTGAAGAATTTTAAATGCAACCTGGGGTTTAATTTGATTCTAGAAGTAATAGGGATTGGAGTTTATTGAGAATGGGAATAACATGATCAGACACTTTGGTAGTTGGGTAAAAAAGGGAGACCAATTAGAAAGCTATTGTAATAGTTCAGGTGAGAGGTGATGAAAGGCTCAACTACAGTGATGGTCATGTGAGTGTAGAGAAGTGGATTATGAGAGAGACAATATGAAGAAAGAAACAAAATGTGGCAACTAATTGAATATGTGGGATGAGAGGGGAGATGGGGAAGGAATATATGGGATAAGGGTAGAGTTGAAGGTGACATCATGGTTATGAACTGGAAGGGTTAGAAGGAGAATGAAGTTTAGACAAAGTAATTTGCCCAATATTGCGTAGGTAGTAAATTTTGGTCCATGGCTATAAATCCAGTTCTTTCTGGCTTTATGTCTTATTCTATTTCTTTGTTTTTTTTTTTACTTTTTTAATTTTAAATTTAAACAAAAACTTAAATATGCAATAAAAAAAGAAAAAGAAACACATTGAAACTTAAGTACAAAATAGGAAAAGAAAAAAAAGCACTGCCACGTGCACAGCAGGATGTAAGAGACCATTCAAAATATACAGCAATAAATTTCCGTTTCAAGAAAGCCTCTATCATAAATATTACACATTGTGTTCAGAGCTGTCCATCTTTGCTTCTTTGTAAGTTTTCTTTTGTTCTCTGCTGTGCACTTTTTACTTTGTTCTTTTTGTCTTCTTCCTCCCCCCATTCTATTTCTATTATATCAGCAGTAGTAACCAACCATGAATATGACCACTTCCCCAGCACTAGCACTGCCACTCTACACCCACGCACTGCCGTGAAAATCAACACTGCCATGATTGCCACCATCGTCACTGCCCTCACTAGCACCGTCACCAGCCTTATGCCTACTATCACTGTCATCACCACCACCACCACCATTCCTCCTCTTACCAACACTGGCACCCATTACCATTACCAATATCAATCCCACCATCATCTAAACAATCACCACCAATACTTCTTCACCATCAGGACCACTGCCATCCCTACTGCCATTACCAGAATCACTACAAGCACCACTAATGGCACCACTACTGCTACCTATACTTTACTCCAGGAGCTGATAACCATCCAACAATTCACTAGGAGACAGTCTTTAAATTCCGGGCTTTATTACTGTCATGGGAGTGCCTTATCAAACCTCTGTTACTTTGTTTATGCATTTTGAGAGATTATGTTAGTGAATAGATGCAAAAGTAACACTCCTTTTCATTGTGTTTCCCAGCACAAACTCTCCTGCCACTTTTCAAATCATGAAATTCCCACTTGAAGAGAAGTCAAGAAGATACCAACTAACCTGTCTTCATGTAAATGAGGCATTATGATTGTGTTGACCCATTTCAGTCCCTAGTGGAGATGATGATACATGGGTCTCTAAGCTCAGATTATAGCAGCCAAATTTTAGATGACCATCAAATAGAGTAATGAATTGATCTACTAAAGTCACTAATAGACAAATGGTCCCAATATATGAACAGGCAGTTTTCAAGGGAAGAAGTTCAAGCTATCAATAGCTATATGAAAAAATACTTAGATTCACTAATAATTAGAGAACTCTGAGGTTCCACCTCATACCCATCAGGTTGTCAAAGATGACAAAAGAGGAAAATGATAAATTTTGGAAGGGCTGAGGAAAAACAGGTATACTAATGTGTTGATAATAATTGCCAAGAGGTCAGCACAGTGCTTGGCACCTAGTAAGCACTATATAAATATTAGCTATTATTATGATTATTATTGCTATTATTATTATTGTCATTATTAATGTTGGAACTGTGAATTGGTCCAGCCATTCTGGACAGCAATTGGGAACTATTGCCAAAAAATTACTAAATTGTGCATATGCTTAGACTCTGTGTTAGCACTGTCAGGCCCATACCCCCAGGAGAACAAAGAAAGAGGAAAAAGACCCATATGTACAAAAATATTTTTATATAGGTATTTATATATAAAAAATGTGTATAACATAAATATGAACTATTTTATATAAAAATGTATATAACATAAATATGAACTATTTTATATAAAATAAACATAAATTGAAAATATAAATAAACAAATATATTTTATATAATATATAATTTACATGTAATATTTAAATATAGCAGCTCTTTTCATAGTAGGCAAAACTGGAAATTAAGGGAGTGCTCACCTATTGGGGAATGAGTAAATGGTATATGAACCATATGCCATAATGGAATATTATTACATCGTAGGAAATGAAGAAGCAGTTTCAGAGGAGATGGGAAGACCTGACTACACTGAGATACACTGGAGTGAGCAGAAATAGGAGAACAATTTATACAATGACAGTATTATAAAGAAAAACAAGTTTAAAAGACTTCAGAATTCTAATCAATGCAAAGACAAACTGTGATTCCAGAGGACTGAAAATAAAGCATGGTCTGCCAGAGTGGTGATGGACTTAAACTAAATAATACCAACACTTTAGGATGTGGCAAATGTGGGAATTTGTTTTGTTTCACTATGTATATATGCTAAGAGAGTTTCTCTCTCCTTTTATTGTTCATATGGGAAGTAGAAAAAAATGAAATTTTGTTAATCAGAAAAATAATAAAATTACATTTGAAAAAAAAAAAGAAACTTTTTGCTTAAAGACTTTCAATCCTTTGCAGGGGTGGGCAGCATGAAGTACCCAGGTTCTGGTGCTTTCTCTGTTGTTTACTAGCAGTGAGATCTTTCGAAAATTAAATATTCTGGAGGGCAGCTAGGTGTCATAGTGGACAGAACACTGGCCCTGGGTTCAGGAGGACCTGAATTCAAATCTGGCCTCAGACACCTAACATTTACTAGCTGTGTGACCCTGGGCAAGTCACTTAACCCCAAATGCCTAGCCAAAAAACAAAAAACAAAGCAAAAAACAAAACAACAAAAAAAGAACATTAAATATTCTCTCTAGGCCTTGTTTCGTTCAGCTGTAAAACGATTTGGTTGAACTAGATGGTCATTAATGCACCACTTATGGGCAGCATGGTGGTGGAGTCGATAGAGCATGGGTCCTGGAGTCAGGAAGACTTATCTTTGTGAGTTCAAATATGGCCTCAGAAGCTTTCTGTGTGACCGTAGACAAGTCACTTAACCCTGTTTGCCTCAGTTTCTTCCTTTGTAAAATGAACTGGAGAAGGAAATGGTAAACCATTCCAGGATCTTTGCCAAGAAAACCCCCAATGGGGTCATGAAGAATCACAGATAACTGAAATGACTGAACACCAAAAAACAAGCTCTGAATTCTGTGGGAGGTAAATGGGGTCAGACTTAAACAACCACAAAGTCCCATTTATCTACTACTGTTTACAGTTAACCTTTTACCCTGGAGAACAATGAGGTCAAGGGTAGGTGGGAATTCCTTCTGCTGAAAGTAGTTCAATAGAAAGAAGAAAGGAACCAGCATTTATTTATTTATTTGGCGAGGCAATCGGGTTAAGTGATTTGCCCAGAGTCACACAGCAAGTAAGTGTCAAGTGTCTGAGGCCCAATTTGAACTCATGTCCTCCTGGCTCCAGGGCTGATGCTCTATCCACTGCTCCACCCAGCTGCCCCAATTTTTTTTTTTGCTTTATTTATTTATTTATTTATTATTTTTTTTTAAAAGTTTTAGAACCAGTATTTATTAAGCACCTACTCTGTGCCAGGCACTGTGCTAAGCATTTACTAATATTATCTCATTTAATCCTTACAACAACCTTGTGAGGTAGGTGCTATTATTATTCTCATTTTACAGTTGAGGAAACTGAGGCAGATAGAGGTTAAGGGACTTGCCCCAGAGCCTGAGGTTGGATTGGAACTCATCTTCCTGACTCCAGGCCCAGTGTGTTGCCCATAGTGGCACCAGCAATGGAGTCTGGAAAGTATAGTAGCATCCAATAAATTAACAATAGCTTTCATTTGTTTTCACTCAGCTACTAAGTGTCAGAGCTAGTATTGGAAGAGTAATAATAATTGCACTTATTATGTGCCAGGCACTGTGCTAAGTGTTTTATAATGATTATCCTATTTGATCCTTACAACAACCCTGGGAAGTAGATGCTATTATTATCCCCATTTTACAGATGAGGAAACTGAGGCAAACAGAGGGTAAGTGACTTATCCAGGGTCACATGCCTAATGAGTACCTGAGGCTGGAACTGAATGCTTCCTGACTCCTAGCCCACTGCTCTGTCCCCCACAGACAGAACCTAGGCTTGTTCGGTATTTAAGCCTAGCGGTCTTCCCAATATACTATGTTGCCCACCTAAAGTTGTGCACAAACTCCCAAAACAACTGAGCTTAGCAAATTGAAAGAACTCTTTGTCTAGCTCAACACTTTGTTGCTTCCCTTAATGTTGATTTATTATAGCCATCCCTGGTTCTTGCCTCTGGTTAACTCCGTCGGATTTTGTTTAGGTCTTTGTTTTGACCTCATTCCTGTTTCAAATACCATTTGTTAAATCTGGTCCTTTAGCTCTACCACATGCCTTTCTGTTTACAGATCTTGAATGCTTATAGCCCTTCCCTATGCAGTAACATCCTGGATATGTCTTTTCTAGTTTCCCAATCTGAAAGGGCATCATTTAAGTTCCATGCAGCCCACTTACATGTCGTGCCAAAGGCAGGGACCAGGTGAATAAAACTCTCAAATAGTGTCCGTAGGAATGTATTCCACAATGTCTAAATGTAGTCTACAAGAGAAAGAGGGGGGATGGACCCAATAATCTTTGGCAGATCCTTCTAGCCCAAAGACATTCTGCAGTAATTAGAGTGGTAGGTTGGCATGGGCAAACTTGTGGAAGAGACAGAAATGGCAGTGGGCTTTATGCTAAGGGGAGTAGATAGTTGCTGACTAGTGTGATTTGAAGAGTGCTGAGATCACCTGACCCTCAAGGTAGTACTTAAGTCTGCATCTGAAATTTTAGCATTGGAAATTCATTTCTCTGCCTGAAGCATCCTCTTATAAATGCCCCATGGAGTTGGCACATTTTAATGGATCCATTAAGTCCTCTACACCTTGATGAGGAATTAATTGCTTGTGAGTTAATTGATCATGGTAGGCTGTGGGATAGGGGCAAAGTCATTCTGGAAAGTGCACTGAATTTGAAGTGAGAATCACAGAATTTCAGAGGCCCTGGGTTTAAATCTTGGTGCTATGAATTACTAGTGGTATGGCCTTGAAACATGTTCCTTCACCTTTTGGGGCCTCCATCTTCTCAGCTGTAAATTGAGGGGATGGGATTAGATAATCTCTAAGGTACTTTTTAGCTCTAAATCTTATGAAGGTAAAAGATAAAGGGCATGTGTGTGTGTGTGTGTGTGTACTGAATGATGGTCAAAACTGTCCCCTCTTCTGAAGCTCATCTTATAGTTCTCAAGATGGTGAATTAGAGTAATTCCATTAACTCCCAGTATAGAATACATTTCATAATAGTTCAGGGATGCATCACTGGTCATATCTAATCTTCTAGTTCTGTCTATTGGCAGCCTCTGTCTAAACCCAATCACTAAAGTTCTCCAACAGTTTTGAATCAAAGTTTTCAAGTAGGGGGCTCAAATTATTATGAGTATTGTTTTGTTGTTGTTGTTCAGTTGTTTAGTTGTGTCCAACTCTTTGTAACTCTGTGGACCATAGCACACTAATGCTGTCCATGAGGTTTTCTTGGCAAAGATATTGGGGTGGTCTGCCATTTCTTTCTCCAGTGGATTAAGGCAAATAGGGTTAAGTGACTTACCTCAGGATCATACAGCTAGTAAGTGTCTGAGGCTGAATTTGAACTCAGATCTTCCTAACTCCAGGCATGGCCCTCTATCCACTGAGCCACCTATGTTCCATTTAATCAGAGTCAAGAAATTGGCCAATTCCTTAGCTTGGTAAGAAAACTTTTGTGGGAGGCTAGGACCTGTTAGGCTAGGGTGCGAAAGTATATTTCAACCATGGTCAATATCTTTGAGCATGGGGCTATTTCCAGCTAAGATGAGAGGCTGATATGTTAGCTTCCTAAAGAGCAACTAGATTTGGCAATGGGATGGGCTTTAGAGATATCTAGGTCCACCCTTCATTCTGAGGATAAGGATACTGGAACCCAGAGAGAGAAAATGCCTTGTTCTAGATCCTAAGGGAGTTCCTCTGACTTGCTTTTTTCCATTTTTTACTGCAGTTCTTCTCAACTCAGGAGTGGGACTCTGAACCTTCCAAACTCTGGTGTATTGAGAAGCAGTCCCCTGTGTTCCAAGAAATCATGTGCCATGTGGGAGATCACAGAAGTGTGGACTTTGAGATATGCCCTTCTAGAAGGGGGCGCAGTAGACAAAAGCAGATTTTTCTGAAGGACTGAGTCATACCAGGAATTCTTTCCTGAAGGGGACTAGAGTTACGAAGTACATTAAGCATTAGTTAGACAAAGGAGCATGCAAAAAGTATGAGTCAGGAACCAGTGCCTAGGAGATAGAGATGAAGGGCATGGAGATTTCTTTCTTTCTTTCCTTCCTTTTCTTTCTTTCTTTCATAAATTTTTTAAATTTTACACTTAAATACAAAATGAGAAAAGAAAAAAAATTACCATGTACCCAGCAGACTGTAAGAGAGGATTTAAAATAAAACAGTAAATTTCTACTTCAAGAAAACTTACATAGTAAATACTGTACATTGTTTTCAAAGCTGCCCACCTTTTTTTTTGCTTCCTTGTTGGTCTTCTTTTGTTCTCTGCTGTGCACTTTTATTTCCCCCCCCCCCAAGATAGCATCTTTCTTCATATGTCCAAGTCTTACCATGTTTTTCTAAATCAACCAGTTCATCATTTCCTACACCACAGCAATATTTCTTTCTGGATTCAAGCAGCATCTTCCTTCATAGAATCTTTGAGGTTAATTTGAGTATTTATAATAGTCAGAATGACTTGGTTGCTCAAAGTTGTTTTTAAAACAATACTGCTATTACTGAATACAATGTTCTCTTGGTTCTGCTCATTTTGCTCTTCATTATTTCATGGAGATCTCACCATACTTTTCTAAAGTCATTGAGCTCATGATTTCTTATAGCAGAGTAATATTCCATCATGAGCATATACCACAACTTGTGTGTGCCCAATTGATGGGCATCCCTACAATTTCCAGTTCTTTGCATCACAAAGAGAGCTGCTCTAAATATTTTAGAATATGTAGGTTCTTTTCCATTTTCTAATCATCTTGGGAAATAGGGCATGGAGATTTCAATGGAATTAAAGAAGCAGATTGGGGTGGGGGAAGGGAGGGAATCAAGGAGCAAGAAGCCAGGAGCCAAATCAAAACATAAACACAGGCCCCCAAGAACTTACAGTCACATTCAGGACAGGCTCTGGCCCTTCTAGTAAAGGCCCCTTGCCTTTAGTACTGACACTCTCAAGGTCTCTCTTAAGAACGTTGGAGTTGATCGTGTGATGTGGGAGACACTGGCACAGGACTGCTCACCACGGTGTGCCCACATCAGAGAAGGTGCTGTGCTCCATGAGCAAAGCAGAATTGAAGTAGCTGAAAAAAAATGTGAGATATGCACATTTAGAGAATCCACCCCAAATGTTCACATGGACTCTGTGTGCCCAACCTGTGGTAGAACATTCCGAGCTTGTATTGGTCTGATCAGCTACAGTAGGACACACTGTAACTTGACTCCAGCATAGTGATGTCACTTTGGTCCTCTTCGAGAACAAAGGACGACAACCAACCAACCAAGTAGTGTAAGTACCATTGGACTTGGAGTCAGAAGACCCAGTTCTGGCTTTTTGCTTTATTACTTATTAGCCAGGTCTCTTCACTTCTCTGAGACTCAGTTATCATCCTTAAAATGGGGATGATAACCCTTGCACTAGCTATACATAGTATAGTGTGGAAAGCACTTTTAAAAACATAGATCCTATATAATTATGAGCTATCATCATTTTTCTTTTTCGTCATCTGCTACATGGCCACTCACTGACACTTCTACAATCCCCTGCATCTGGTGGCCAGTAGTGGGGCTCACATGTAACTCAGATAATCACCCCCTCTCCCCCAAAGACCCATTAAAATATTCTAAGAAAATGAAATATCTTATTTTAGGAGTGAGTCTCTGGAAGGCTAGAGATGTTAAGCAGGTACTTATCTGGGAGGTTGCCCATTTTCCATATTTTCTCAGGCTAGAAGTAAGGCAGGAGTGGGTACGATTAATGGCACTTCTCCAAGTTTCAGCCCTAACACAGACTTTGAAGGGGGTGGCTTGGGCAACTTAAAGGATTTTTAGAGTTTTTGTGTCTAACTTTTCTTTGAAAACATAAGACTTTCTTTTTCCTTGATAAAACTGCATCACTTCCACCGCTAATCTTTTGTGCTTATCAGCCATGACTTTATCATTTTTTGGTTCACAAATGGAACAAATAGAAGAAGAGACAAAAGGGTGGGGGTGGAGCATGAGAGGGAAAGTGAAGAAAGGAAACTGAGTGAAACTAGGGAGAGGGAAGGAAGAAAGGAATTAACACTGTGCATGTGTTCAGCTAACAAGGAGTTTGACAATGGTGGTGTTAAATTAACTATGAGTATCAAAAGATGAGGGGCAGCTAGGTGGTGTAGTGGATAGAGCGCCAGGCGTGGAGTCAGGAAGACACATATTCCTCATTTCAAATCTGCCCTCAGACATTTACTGGTTATGTGACCCTGGGCAAGTAATTTAACCCTGTTTGCCTCAATTTCCTCATCTGTAAAATGAGCTGGAGAAGAGAATGGCAAACTATTTCAGTATCTCTGCCAAGAAAATGCCAAAAGGCATCATGAAGAGTCAGACAAGACTAAAAAAAAAACCACACCTGAACAACACAAAAAAAGGTAAAAGATAGGAGGCAGGAGAAAGAAGGGGAATAATGCTTATGCACAATGCCCCTAGAGAGATGAAGGAGGTTGGATGGAAGAAGTGGACTAGGGGCTAAAAAATTTTCCATTCCAATAATGAATTGACATTGTTGTCCTAGTATACCTTCACTTCTGTCTAGGGCAGTGAACTACAGATTTTTTTGATTATTCATTCTTATTAGTACAACAATTTTGACTCAATATTTGTATGCTTTTATAAATTATATGCATAAACCACTATACATTATAAATATGTTATACATATAAATACATTACAAAACCCACATAAAATAGAAATTATAAAGAATGAGATAAAGACTAAATAATATTTGCGCCTGAAGGCAATAGAGAGTTTATTGAGTAGGGAAGTGACCTGGTCAGAGCTGGGCTTTAGGAAAATCACTTTGGCAGCCATGGGAAGGCTGTATTGCAGTGGCAGAGATTTGAGGCAGGGGGATCAGTTAGGAGGCAATAGTTCAGGCAACAGTGATGAGGTCATGAACTGGGGCCCATATGATTACAAAGAGGGGATAGGCACAAGAGATGCTGTGGAGATAAAAATAACATGATGTGGCAAATGATTGATTATGTGGGATTAGGGGGGCTGAGGAGTGGAAAATAACCCTGAGGTTATGAGCCCAGGTGACTGGGAGGATGGTGGTGCCCTCTACTGTAATAGGGAATTTTGGGAAAGGGGTGGCTTTTGCAGTAGAAAGATAATGTTATGAGATCTGCGACGCAGACCTTAATCCGCAGTAGATCAACCTGTGTGACTCACTTTATCTCACCCAAGATGAAAGTGGGCTTCTACTTAGGGGATACCATTCACCCTTGGAAGCACACTAAGGGGAAAAGGATAGGTATACAGAGGGGAGAGGAGGAATTTTCCCAGTAGTACCTGCACTGCTGCTGCTGTGGATGCCCGGGCAGTGGTTAGGACCTAACTTACCCAATGGCACACTTCAGAAGTGAGGAGGTAATATGCTTACATAGTATGGGGAAGAGATAGATGAGGATTGTTGGGGGATAAGGTAGGTATGGCTATTTTCTAGAGAAGCTCCTCGACTGGTCATCCTGACAATGGTAGGATGTAACCCATCTTTTCATCCTCTTTCTACCTGTCTCATTGCTCCTTTGCTGGATATTATCCAGGTAACACCTGATAACCCGGGTACCCCCCCCCCCCCACAAGAGTCTATTTGGCTCTCTTCTCTTCTCCCACTACACTCTCTCACTCAATCATCATAATTGATCATGATCGATTATCAGCTCCCATGGATTCAATTACCATGTCTATGAAGGTAATTTTTAGATCTATTAATCCAACCCTAACTTCTCTCCCTTTTTCCAGGCTCTCATATCCAAATGTCTATTAGATCTTTTAAATTGTATGTCCCATAGACATAAGTTCAACACGTGCATAACAAAATTCAAACTCCAGTGGCTCCCTCTTACTTTGACTTTTAAAGCCTTTTAAAACCCGGTCGCTTCCTTCCTTTCCAGTCTCTTATTCTTTACTGTCCCCTCCAGATATGTGATCCTTGTACATGACATTGCATCTCCTAACTCAATACATTTTCACTGCTTGTCTCCCATGCCTAGAATACTCTCCCTCTTTACCTCCAACTCCTGGCTTCTTTTACTTCCTTCAAATTTCAGCTTAAATCCTACATTGCGCAAGAGACATCTCCCATCTCCCCCTTGCCTGTCAAATGCTAATGCCTTCCCTCTGAGGTTTCTTCCAATATCCTGTATGTATATGGTTGTTTGCATGTTGTCTTCCCCATTAAACTGTGAGATCCTTGAGAGTAAGGACTTTTGCCTTTCTTTGTATCCACAGCACTTAGAACAATGTCTGGCACATAGTAAGCACTTAATAAATTCAACTCCATGTGGCTGATCATGCAGACGCAGGTTGAAGACCCCATATTGGAGACCATCGGTCTAGAGCAAAGGGGGAGAAATAGAGATAGAGTAGTGGTGGAAGTCAGGGGAGATGAAAACATACAATTGACTATTTGCAGGTAAGGGTCATGTTAAATCAAGTGTTCATACCTCAGTCATTATCTGTACATGACAAAGTAAAACTAGGTATTTTCCTTTGAGAACCAAGTTGGAGCATTTTGTCTGAATAGATTTTTTTAAAGGGCTGGAACTAGAATTTAAAAAGCTTGAACTATACTCAATAATTCTCTATTAATATGCCAAAAGATCCATTATTGCTATGTTTTCATAGGTTTGTTTGTTTTCTTCACCAGCACAAACTATAATGTCCATTCCCCTTTCTACCCCTCTAGAACCAATCTTTGAGTTGCTCTAGTAGAAAAAAAATTCATCATCAGTCAGGCAGCTGGTTCACTGGTGACAAGCCTCTCTCTGAATTTGGCTTGGTTGGTCCTCAGACAAGGTTTAAGACTGCTACTAGGAATATATTGAAGCCTTTTCAGCTTGGCAGGACCTGCAATTCATTGTGGCCTGTGGATATTACCTTGGAGAACCCAGGGTCACCTCTGTTCCATCAGAGTGAAAATAAAGATGTCACTGGCTACTTTCACTTCCTTACTCCTCCATCCAATAAATGTTTAGTGCCTACAAGCTATTAAGAACAAGAAAGTGGTATTGTGGTTAGAACACTGGTCTTGGAATCAGGAAGACTCATCTTCCTGAGTTCAAATCTGGCTTCAGATACTTACTAGCTGTGTGACCCTGGGCAAGTCACTTAACTCTGTTTACTTCAGTTCTTCATCTGTAAAATGGACTGGATGAGGAAATGGCAAATCACTTGAGCATCTTTGCCAAGAAAACCTCCAATGGGGTCATGGAAAGTTGGACATGATTGAAAATACAAAAGAACAAAAAACAAGCTCTAAATTCTGTGAGAGATAAAGAGAGGCATAAGGCACAGTGCCTGCTTTTGTGGACATTGGAATCTAGAAAGCAAGTTAAAACACAAAAACAGATAGCTACATTGCACGGTAGAATGTGAAAATACAAAGAAGAGACTACAGTAATCCTGAGGAGGGAGAAGTTACTGTGGGCAAAGGCAGGGGTTCTTAATGTGGGGTCCATGGGAAGGATTTGGATTGGGTATATAGATCCTGGAGTCATTGGTATAGAGCTGATAATTAAACCTAAAGGAACTGATGAGGTTGGCAAGGCAAAGAATGTAGACCTTGGGTGCATGGGTAGATTTCAAGCAGTCTATTACCTGGATGTGAAAAATTTCATCTTTATTGTAAATAACTTCTTGTTTTTGGGGGTGAGGCAATCGGGGATTAAGTGACTTGCCCAGGGTCACACAACTAGTGTCAAGTGTCTGAGGCTGTGTCAATAACTTCTAATAGAAATCTAACATTTCTTTCAATTTTGAGTAAAAAAACCTAATTATCCTAGAAGATATCCATACGTTTCACCAGACTGCCAAAGGGTTCCACGACACAAAAAGGTCAAGGAGCCCTGACAAGCAACCCCTAGACCAGTGGAGATTTCATGGAGGAGAAGGCAATTATTCTGAGCTTTTCTAAATGCAGTGGATAGAGCATGGCACCTGGGGTCAGGAAGATCTGATTTCAAATCTGGCCTTAGATACTTTGCTATCTGTGTGGCCCTGAGTAAATCACTTAATTTGTTCGTCTCAATTTCTTCATCTGTAAAATAAGGATAATAATAGCACCTGTCTCCCAGCGTTGTTGTGAGGATCAAATGTGATATTTGTAAAGCACTGAGCACAGAAACTAGTACATAGTAGGCATTACATAAATGTTAGCTATTATTATTATCTCTTGAATTAAAGAAGCTATGTGGAATACAGGCATCTGCCTGTGATTGGCAATTTATTCTCTCATACTCATCCAGATGGTTTTTAATGTGTAGCCATCTTCCCATGATGTACCACTAAAATCTATTTTTCTCCATGATTTTCAAAAGTGAATATTTAATTAAGGGGATATGACTTAAATCAACACATAAAGTTCCTTGAATGATTCCCATTGAAAATAAAACAAATTCCATTATGATTCTTGCAGTGTCGTTTGTATAGCTGTATACACTGACATTGTTTTGTTGGCTTTGTCCCCAGCGAGAAAACAAAGAGAAAGCTGTCACACAATTTCACTGGATTGTTCACGTCCATGCTATGAAACTTGGTTTTGGTTACAAATGCTGTGTTTAAGCCCAGTGACAGATTTTGTATTATAAATTGTCTGGGAAAACACACGGCTAGCCAAATGTCAATTTTGATTCAAAGGCTGACACCCCAAAGTGTAAATTATACTGCCAGCAATGGTCATACTGAAACTCACCTAAATCAAAAGGTTCTTTGTGGAGGCAGCTAGGTGGCACAGTGGATAGAGTACCAGTCCTGGAGTCAAGAGGACCTGAGTTCAAATTCAGCCTCAGACACATAACACTCACTAGCTGTGTGACTCTGGGCAAGTCACTTAACCCCAATTGCCTCACCAAAAAAAAAAAAAAAGAAAGGTTCATTGGTGAATATTAAAATTAGAATGAAGCCACTACATGTCCATCTTGGATGGTTTAGATATTTATCTGCCTATAGTGAGAATGGTAATCTGGATAACCTTTGGAGGTCTTGTTAAGCTATAGATTGAAAAAAAAAACCCAATGTACAAACATCAGCACAGCCACAGAGGCACGTTCTTTGGTCAGATGGTTTACTCCTGCTTTTGCCTTCAAGCTGCTGAAGCACTTGAATGACTATTGAGCAACCAGAGAGACTCAGCAGGACTGAAAACTATTAATCAATTTTAATTACTTTGATGAGTACCTAAAACTGTACTTACTAATTATAAGGCATTGTTTAGAAGCCTTTTCAAAATAATGATAATCTACCTGAACTCATTTCTTAGCGATTAACATACTTCCACTCTGTTATAGCCATGCTATCCCTGGGATTCTGAACCATTGCTTATCATTGTTCAAACCCCATTCTCCATCCCCTACTGACAACTCCCTTATTCCTATTCCCCTCAACCTGATCTCTCCCTCACAACCTCCCACTCCCAATCCTTCCATTGTACTCTTTGGAATGCCTGCTCCGTAGGTAACAAATTGGATTTCACCTTAACCCTTTTTCCTTTTTTGCTCCCTCTAACTTCTTGTATTTACTGAGACCTACCTCCCACCTGATAATCCAGTTTCCCTGGCCATCCTTTCCAGCACTAGGTGTACTTTCACTCATACTGTCCTCTCTCCCCAAACCCTACCTCCCTCACTTGTCATGGTGGGGTTGATAAATTACTCCTGTTCTCCATTACCACTTCCAGGCTCTTCCTCTGTCACCAGCAGTCAGTAACTTCTCCTTTGAGGTTCACTCCATCCATACTTATCACCCAATCAAGATTCTAGTAGCTGTTATCAATAGACTTCCAAAAAACTCCTTTGTCCCTCAATGAATTCCGCAACAAGTTTACCATCTTTCTTTCCTCTTCAATTCCTTTCCTCATACTAGGAGACTTTAACACACACACACACACACACACACACACACACACACACACACACACACACATTGATGCTCCCTCAAATATCATAATCTACCAGTTTCTCAACTGATTAATTTCCCCTAACTTACTCCCCTACCCTATTTAAGTTACTCACAGAGATGATCCTACCCTTGACCTTTTCTTGGAACTCTGAACCCTGTTCTTCATTCTCAGCACACTCTCCAACTTCTCTGCTTCTCATTTCTTTCCCAGGCCATCACTCTTATTCTTCTATACTCTCTTTCTTTTCTTAATTTGATTCTTTGGTGAACCAGTTCAACTTTACACAGTTCTCTTTTTTCAAGTCCTTAGACTCTTTATCTGATTGAAGATTTTGCCTTACAAATCCCAGCCCAAGATTATTCCCATCATCCATAACCTTTGCTCACACTCACAAGCTGCTGAACATGCTGACTAGATTCACTATAAGTTTATATAACAGAACCTCAGCTGGGGGTCCTCATTGTGACAGGGGAATTCTTTTACACCTCCCTAATCAAATTACTATTCCAGTAATTGCAATTCTTCCTCCAACTTCTCATGGCTCCCCTTTCTCCCAACTTCTCAGCTGAGCATCTTGCCTTGTATTTCACTGAAAAAATTAAGATGTTTTAGGGTGTAGCATTGCTTGGACTCCTCAGATTATATTGTGTTAAGCATTGACCTGTTTACTTTAGAAATCCTTTTGAGTCACCCCTGGTTAAGTCAACATGTGCCTGCTCCATGTTTGAAAGAACTCTACCTGGTATTAAAATAGTATCAGAATAGAGTCTAGACCTATTATTTCACTGGCATAGGGAACTCCAAGTGGAGAAAATTCCTTGTATCAATGCATGTCTGCACCATTGTTGCCGTTCATAGTGTTAGAGAATTCCTGGCCCAGAGTACTGAGAAGTCACATGACTTGTCCAGGGTCACACAGCCAGTGTGGGGCAGAGATAAGATTTGAACCCAGGTCTTCTATCCAGTACAGCACTCTGCCTCTGCCATTAAAATATTATTAAGAAACACAAAGTGGGTGAACAGAATGATAATGAAGATGTAACCAGTGTGACAGGAGGACTTAGTTAGAAAGAGGAGAGGCAGATTTTGTGGGGATTAAGGGAGGGATTAGGAATGATAGAATAGATTGTGAGCAAGAGAGAGTAGTAGACAAGAAATTTAGATGTATAGAAGAATGATAGATCCAAAAGAAACATGATATAGGAGGAAGAATTCCTGGTCTTGAAGTCAGAAACCCTTGGTTCAAGTTAAGTATCTGTTCTGATACTAACTGTGTGATCTTGGAAATGTTATTGAATTTCTCTAAGACTCAATTTCCTCATGTGTAAAATGGGGATACTATAATACTAAATATATACAAATGGCATACTTATGATACTGGCCTTTCCCCCTCCTCCCTGGCCTCTTTGAGTGGATGGCTTGAGTGTTGCTTTCCTTAAGCCTACAGAAAAAATCCAGCATATTATTGTATGAAATGGAGTGCATTGTGAATTGTCCATCCAGAGCTAGGTCAGTTTCTCTGTAGAGCATGATAGTCTCAAAGAGGCCAGCTCCACTGGCCACCAGAGATCATCAGCCCCTGAAACCTCCTTGGCTACTCTTGTAAGGCTAAGTGCACACAACACCCCCATTAAAAAAACCTGAATTACCCCCTCTTTATCCAGTCATGAAATTAATCTAGGAGATGAAATGGACAATTGCTCAAAATATTAAAGTATGAACTTTACTGTCTGCATAGTTTATATTCCCCCCTCTTCTAACTCCCTAACTCTAGTTTTCACTCTCCTAGTTCACTTCCTATTGTATTAATAGATCCAGATATTGGATACTGTGTTCAAAATTGTTTAATGTACCTGGGCTAAAGTGAACATCAAAATAGACCAAGTATTCCTCTATGGAGACATTGACCTTAAACCATATCCTAGCCCTCCTCCCAGTCCTCCTTCCTGTACTTTAAGTGAAGCCAGAGGGAATCCTGATTACACACACCTGAGGTCCATGGAAAAGGTATAAAAGGGGAGATATATTTGCTCCCTATCTTCATCTCATGCACCAAAGAAAAGGGAATGTGGTTGGATAGAGGCTGCCATAACATTTTAGATGCATGGAGTCTTTTCTTTTCCAACATGTATTTATTTCCTTACAATTCCTAATTACATGTAAAATAAATTTTTAACATTCATTTAAACATTTTTTTAGTTCCAATCTCTCTTTTCTGCCCCTCCCCTTCCTTGAGAAGGCAAGAAATTTGACAATGATTATACATGTGAAGTCATGCAAAACGTATTTCTATACATTCATGGATTCTTAAGAGAAATTAGCTTCCCTGTCTCACTAGCCTAACACAAGTGACAAAAGCCAGCAGTCTCAACAGCTCTGGAGTTTTTTTCCTCCTGGCTCTGTTAGTTTCCCCTGAGTCTTTGCTCTAGCTCAGGCACTCTCTTCAATGTGCTCCATGTGCTCTTTGGTTACTGATCACTCTTATCTTTCCCTGAAATTGGAATCTCAAGAACAGCAACATAAGCAAAAAAAAAAAAAAAAGATACTACAACATACAGAGAACATTCTGTTAGCCTTCTGACCTTAACCCTGGATGTAGGTGGAAGGTAAAGAATTTTCCCTGCCACAATCATCAGAAATTTCTGTGCCAGTCTCTTTCTCATTCTGTGAATCATCTTTATAGGCTCAGCAGAAAGCAATTCAAGTATATAAAGAGAGCAAGCAGGGGAAGAGGAGGGAAGGAAGGAAAAAAGGGGAGGAAGGAAGGAAGAAAAAAGGAAGCAAGCATTTATTAATGTATACTATGTGCTGGGCACTGTGTTAAATACCTTACAAATATCTCTTTTGATCCTCACAACAGCCTTGGGAGGTATGTGCTATTATTATTTCCATTTTAAAGTTGATGAAACTGAGGCAGACATAGGTCAAGGGGTTCACCCAGGGTCATACAGCTAGTAAGGTTAGAGTTAAACTCAGGTTTTCCTGACCCCAGGTCCAGCGCTCTATCCACTAGAACACCTAGCTACTTACAGAGGTGACATATGTAAAACATTTATTAAACCTTAAAGCACTACACAAATAGGTTATTTATAGTGCCCTTAGACATTGCAGTGTGGTGTAGTAAAGAATGATAAAAGGAACTGGGCTCAAATACTGGTCCTGAAGCTTACACTTATGTGACTTTGGGCTAGTCACCTAAACTTTCTGGACATCAGTTTTCACACCTGTAAAATGAGGAGGTTGGGTACTAGATAACCTCAAAGTTCCCTTCCAGTTCTAAACCTTTGATAATGTCATCATTCTATCCACCTTTGTATGCTTAGTGCTTAATCCTGGTGCATAGTACATACTTAATAAATATTTGTTAAATCATCTAGTCCAATCTTCTATTTTTAGATGAAAAAATTGAGTCCTGTGTATGGGAAGTAACTGGCATAAAATCACAAAGCTTGTTAGTAGCAGTATTGGAGCTAGAAGTTCAACCTTCTGTCTCCTAGACCCCTGGTCCTTCTACTCTACCACATTACCTTAGACCCATGGTCCTTCTACTCTACCACATTACCTTAGACCCATGGTCCTTCTACTCTACCACATTACCTTAGACCC
>NW_020950547.1:2010854-2098860 GCF_900497805.2 Vombatus ursinus | reverse complement strand
TACCTTAGACCCATGGTCCTTCTACTCTACCACATTACCTTAGACCCCTGGTCCTTCTACTCTACCATATTACTTTAGACCCATGGTCCTTCTACTCTACCACATTACCTTAGACCTATGGTCCTTCTACTCTATCACATTACCTCTCAAAATAAAAGTTTAACAAAAGCAAAGAGTAAGGAGGAGAAGACAACCAGCTCTCAGTGACATTCTTGGTCGTATCTGGGGGAGAAAGGGAAGAGAAAGATTGGAGGAAGGTTTCTAAAAGCTCTATCAGTGTCCTATTTCATCACTGGATGAAATAGGAATGCAGAGGCTTCTCTGATGACCCAATTGCCAGGAAAAGACACACAAGGAACACATATTTATCAAGGACTTACTGTGTACCAGGCATTGTGCAAGCAAATAAAAATACAATCCTTGCCCATAAGCAACTCACATCCTAATAGGAGGAGTCAACACATGAAAGAAAGCTGAAAAGTAAGGGTGTTGGGGAGGGATAGTTTTGAATTCCAGAAATCAGGACTAGGGAAGGGAGGAGAATGAAGACCAGCCTGGGTCTTTTCACAAAATGGAGGCTCCAAAAGGAATTCATCAATGGGAGAAGACGGAGGGCCTTCAAGAGGGAAGTTCCACGATGAGAAGGCCGTAGCTGTGATGAGATCTTCCAGGGCAAGGAGGTGCTGAGGAAGTTCCAGGATGAGACAGCATGGTTTTGAAGTCTGGAAAGCAGGAGCAGGGCGGGGGAAATGTAATGAAGGCCAGACTGTGCCCCTCAATAAAACAGGGGTTTTAGTATATGAATAAAGGAGAAACATATTGCAAAGAACAGTGGAATTGGAGATAGATAAACTTGATTCCAGTTCTGGATCTACTCTTTGCCACTGTATGACTTGATCAATTCCACCTATCTGTGCTTCATTTTCTTGACTTTAAAGTGAAAGGATTGCATTAGTTAATCTCTAAGGTTCTATGATCTGGTGAGATAATGAGATAAGAAGTGAGTCAGCTGTTGATGAAAAGACAGGGAAAGGAGAAGGAGAAGGTGGGCCCTCTCTATTCTTTCTCTTTGTCCTGGGTTCATCCTAAATCACTATACTCATCCCATCTATCATCAGATTCAGTAGTTCTGGTGAGTCCAAATAAAACAAAAGGATGTTGCAGTTAAGAGTAGCAACAATCTTTGTAGGTGACTTTTTGGTACTTCAGAGAGAATTTGAGAGAATATTGTTTGGTAGTGTCATGGAGAGGACAGAGGGCTGGTCTTGGAGTCAAGTTTTAAGGGTCTTACCCTTGTCATAGACTAGCTATGTGACCATGTATAAGTAATTTAACCTTTCAGCACCCCCAACAGCTCCATAAGGGTTAAGAATAACAGAGGAGTTGCTCACTTGTATTGGTGAGAAGAGTTTCCATTTTTGGTGGTCTCCATACCCAAGAAAACATGAGTGTGGATGAGAAAAATGGTTTTAAAGGACATTCTTGGCAGGAGGAGAGAAAGAAAGAATATACTACTCATCCCACTCTGACTTTAATTGAGAAAAGAACAAGGGACATGGAAAGTAAAGAAAGCAGTGTGAAATATTTGAGCCTTCATGAAGGAAATGCATGATTCAATACCTACTGTGTAACTCTAAAGGAAAAGTTCAGGTAAAGCGATAAGGAAAAAGATTACTTTCATTTGCTACTAAGGTTGGAGTCATTATTTTTTATAGCATGAGGTTTGGGGAGGGTTTTTAAAAAATTACTTGTTATTCTAAAACTTTTGCCTGTTTTTAATTAAGACACATGTCAGTTGAAAAAAATGCACCATATTTGCATAGAAATAACTATGGCAAACTAAAATCTTAATTTTAAGCCATTTTAATCACTTTCTCAGACACGCTGGTAATTATTTCTAGTTGACACCACTGAAGTACTTCCTTGCAGCCATTGAATATATTCATATCAATTGAAGTTTTCCCTGGTGCAGAGAGATGAGCTGCCCAGGACATTGCTGGTGGTGGGCAAATCACATTTTTCATCAGTGCCTAATAATTAGTAGAAATCCATTACTCTGTGTTTGCTTGAGCTGAACAATATCAGCTTGTAATTACTTGTAGCTCTGGGCAAGGTAAATATTTGATGTGATGCTGGTAAATCAGTTTTCAGTGATACAAGGAGCTAGCTGATTATGTATTTCTTTAGCCTTTAATAAGATTGTAAGTATTAACAACAAAAGTAAGGTCGAACCTTCTCCATCTGCTGCAGTACCTTTATGCTGCCAACAAAAAGCATGGAAAAGACTATCTTGGAACACTGAGCTAATGAACCCCTTGGGAACTAGGACTGTCTACTTGGGTTAAAAACAGGAAATTGCTTTTAGCAAATTCAGTGCAGGAAAAATAGCTGGAGAGGTGGCTTTATCACAAAATTCCTTCAGCTAGGTTATGGAAACAAGGTTTTGTCCATTTTTGATTTAAATCTTTAATGTGTTTTTCAAGCCTGTGTGTCTGAAATTAGAAGAAAATTGAAGTCATCTTAGATGGTTTGCTAGGCTTTCCCCTACATGTCTTAAAATTATAGTTGTTCTTTTTAAGTAATAAAATGATAGGAGTTCTATAATAATCTCCCACAGTAAACCAAACTTGGAACGAAAGCATAAAGGCAGAAGTCTATAGATAGGAAAAGAATCAGTAAATATCATATATAATTGAAGAATCAGAATTTTAGTTAGAGAGATGTTAAAGGCATCTCTGCCCAATGATCCTCACTGATTGTAAGTGAGCCCATTTTTGAAGGGAAATGTGAACATAGCAGTCAATGGATTCAGGAGTGGATTCATTAATATGATATTGATCCCTAGAATGATGGAATATTCTATAGGGAAACCAGAAAAGTTTTGTATTGACTAGAATATAGCCCTCAAATCAGGAGGTTTGTTGTTGACAGATATGCGTTATAAAATCAGAAATGTGGACCAGGAAGGTGAGATAGCCTCACTGTTCTCCCATAGTTTTTGATCTGGCCTTAGACTCATTTGCATGCCAAAAAGGATCTTGGGAGCAAGGTTAACCCTAGTGCCCCAGGTGCTGAGTAATATCCTGTGGAGTTCCAGGGAATAGAACAATCTTTAGGGAAAATTATTTTGGGAGAAATGGTTCTTAATCAATGATTTAATGGGAGTCAAAACTAATTTTCTCGCCCAAATTCAGATACCTGTCTGGAATTAAGGGCTATGCCTCTGTAGAATGAGAACTGTATAAGAGATAGAAAATCTTAGCCTTGGGGGAATCTACTGGTTTTTACAGGATCTTTTTCATGGGTGTATGGCTTGTGGTGTGATGGCTATGCACTGGAAGGGCAAGACTATATTCAACACTCTCTAGCCACTGAACCTCAATGTATTCTCACCAATAGATGAGAATCAGTCAGTCAGTTAACACACATTTATTAGACACCTAGTATGTGTGCCAGCCACTGTGCTAAGCTCTGGGGATACAAGAAAGGGAAAAGACAGTCCCTGCTTTCTGGGAGTTCCCAGCCTAAGGGGGGAGACAATATGCAACATCTTTGTACAAAGCAGATATATACAGAATAAATTGGAGATAAGCAGCAGAGGGATTAATTTAGCTGCTCCTGTCAGGCAATGAGCTTGTGTTTAATCCTCTTCCTCATGAATGAAACCCTTCAATAAAACCCTTCTGATGACTTTGCCCAGCCCAACCTTACTTAAATCCAGTTCACACTCAGGTCAAGATCTCACCCTCATGGTGTCATTGGTCCTCTGAAAAACACAGGATGAGCAACAATAAAGATAAGGACAACAACAATAACAATAATGATAAGGATGATGATGGCTATGTAGTTTTTTTTTTAAGGTTTATCAAGTACTTTACACATATTATCTTATTATAGATTTCATTTTACAGATGAGGAAACTCAGCTGAGAGAGGTTAAGTGATTTGCCAAAGGCCACAAAGTCAATGTCTGAGTTGAGATTTGAACTCAAATCTTCATGACTCAAGTTCAGCACTCTACCCCCTACATCTCTGTCAGGTGGTCATCTAGCCTTCACTCATCAAATGACAGGATACTTGGTGTAATGATTAAAATATTTTTTCTTATGTTGAAACAAATAGCCAAAATCTCAACAGCCAGGAAGAACCTGCTGAGAGCATTTGATTATATGAACCCCTCATCTCCGCTTTCAAAATTTTTTATTTATTATTTATTAAAGTCAATTTTGAAACATGTCAAAGAAAAGAACCCAATAAGCCCAAACAAATGTTCCCAAGGTTAATTAATCCTTTCTTTTTTGGCAATTTTCTAAACCTTTTATTTCCTCATCTCTAAGAGGTACCTAATCAAGAGTGATGGGATGAATCACTGAATACAGTCAAAACAGTTCAACAGGTTATTCAAGTAGATGGAAGCACACCCTCTGTGACTATCAACTAATTAATTTTCTTGAGTTCTCTCCTTAATGAAAAAACTCCCCACATAGATGTTATACAGCTCTGAGAGAATACCTATATAAGAGTGGGGATCCACTGATTATTGCACCCCATTTAAAAGTAATTACTTTTGTTGTAAGAACATTTCTTGATTGATTCGATCAATCAGAATGGAGTGTGAACAGGCCCTGTACATCTCCTTAAATCGTTCAAAGCTATGATCTGAGAGACTTGGTTATGCTCTGAGGAACTTGTATAAGAAAAAGAGGATCTATATCAGAACCTCATAGAGATTCTCAGGGTCTGAGAGTGAAGAGGAAGAAGGAGGGAGGGGTTGTCATATCGAGTAAAGTCAGAAAGAACTGTCAGCCCAGGGACAACCCGCAAAAGGAGAAAGAGAAGGCAGAAATGAGTAGTGGTAGAGAAAGGAGACATCAAGGAGGGCCATCAGTCCCATAGGTATCTCAGAACAGAAGACTTAGTATGATGCCATCAGCTGTACTCACCTACCCAGGACTGAGGGAAGCTCTAAGAAAAAGGTCTGCTCTTTTCTCAACTTCCCTTGCAAGTGCCTATCTATCTAGAGATACTATAATGAAATGTGCTGCTTCATTACTCAAATGTTTCTGGCAGTCTGAAGCTTGTCTCAACAACCAGGAAGTCAGGGGTTAATTAGAGATAGACATAAATGTAAATTAAGGCAGAGAGCCAAACTTCTGCCTAAATGTTGTGAATTTTCTTAACTGGGGGCTCAGAGTGATACAATTGTACTTATGATTTTTCATCTAAAATTAAAATGCCTAAAGCTGTGGAGGAGGGAACCATGTGGACCTTAGTAGCCATTATATTGCTTTAGGCTTAAAATCAGCTAATTATTGTAACATGGTATTACATTTGATCAGAATAAAAATTTTCTGTTATTAATAATAACATCTGACAAAGGCATGATATTTCCTAGTTACAAAGCTCTTTCGTATGCACTTTCTCAATTGATCTTCACAATAAGTCTGGCTAAGCAAGTATTACTATGCCTTATTAAGTCAGTGAAGTGGTACAGCCCACTGAGAACTAGACTTGGAGGCAGGAAGATCAAATTCAAATCCTATCTCAAATACTTACTAGTTGTGTGACCCTGGGTCAGTCATTTAAACTCTTTATTAGTCTTAGGTTATAAAATTAGCTTTTTTTTTATTATAAAATGGGAATAATAATAGTAACTATCCCAAAGGGCTGTTGTGAGACTTACGTGAGATTATATTAAGTACTTTGCAAGCCTTAAAGTACTAGAAATGCTATTATTCTTCTTACTTTATAGATGAGATGATTGAGGTTGAGTGAAGTTAAGTAACTTGCCTAAAATTATATGATTGGTAAGCCAGGTATCAAACTGGCTCTAATTCCAATGTTTTCCCCACTACACTATGCTACCTGTTTTTAGAGCTCAAAACCCAACATGTACCTCAGATGAGATAATGTATACAAAGTGATATTTTTGGAGAAGAGCAGGGTGGGAAGGCTGGACCTATGATTTTATTGGTATAGGGAATTCTCACTGAGAAAACTCTCTGTACCAGCAAAGATTGGTGATTATCCCACAATTTATTGTCATAGACAGTTGCCTGAAACACTAAGAGTTTAAGTGACTTATCCAGGGTCAGACAGTTTGTATGTTCCAGGGATGGAACTTGAACTCAGGTCTCTCCAACTCTAAAAGCCAGCCCTCTAGTCACTATGCAATGCTAAACCTCCATTATTATTATTTTCTCCACAAAATTTCTACTCCAATGCCTTATCATGGTAGGGAGTTAACCTTAGGTTCTGAAAAGTTATGCTAATGGAACATAATCTCTGACAGTTTGGAAGAGGGACCTCAGAGATCATCTAATCCAATAAATAACCAAACAGGACTTTGCTCTAAAACATCCCCAGCAACATTCAGCCAAGCTGGAAAGGCTTTTCAAGCCTAGCAACAGTCTATTTTTGCTGATCAAAGACTAGTCTAATTATGGAATTTTGTCACCAGAAAGTTGACCAATAGACAATAAACCTTTTGGTCTTGGTGACCCATGAAGTAGATGAAAAAACACCAAACAGCTCTTAGGGCATCCTTTCTCCTTCTCCCAAAGTGACAATGATGGGATAGCAGAAAAGCAGACAGAAGGTATTAAAAATCACACAATTTTTGAACCAGGGCCTTTTAACCTAGTTTCCATGACTGTGGTTTAAACATATTTTAATAACTGTATTTCCATAAAATTGGTTGCCTTTGTAATCCTATGTATTTTATGCATTTGAAAACATTCTTCTGTGATAGGGGTCCATAGTATCACCATACTCCCAAAGGGGTTCATGTCACAAACAAGGTCAAGAACTCTTGTTTGAAACTATCTAAAGGGAGCACAGCATAGTGGGAAAAGCATTGGAATTAGAGTCAGAGGACTCTGCTTTGATCCCTGGTTTACCAACCATATGATTTTACACAAATTACTTAGCATCACCCAGTCTCATTCATCTAACCTGCAAAGATTATCTAAAATCTAGTTGATCTGTTGGTAGCCTACAGGCACAATCTTTGTCCATTTACGTGTGGGTTGATATGCTATTGGAGAAACTAAAATTTTCCTATATTAGAATTCACTCGATAAATGTCAGAAGGCATAAGGAAATGGGTGGCAAATGGAACAATAGAAAGATGAATAAAGGGGTTAGCACAATTGGTTTCATTATGGCCCCAAACACAAAGATACTTGTTCATCTCCTTGTATAGTGCTTATGAGTACAAACAAAATCCTCAAAGCCTGCTTAGAAGTTTTGTACCAATATATAAGGAATTGATTATTTAAGGAGACAATGAAGAGGCTCATGGTAAGCTTCGAACAACATCATAAAAATGAAATTAACTATATTTTAACAGAAAAAATATACTAGTCATTTCAGAATCATCTGTATGCAGTCATCAATATCAAATTATAGGAGAGAATAAAGAAAAAGGGAAAATCTTGTGTGGAATTCCTTAAATGCAGAAGTACCAAATAGACCTATTTAAATATTCTCTCAATACCTAAAAATTGGAAATCAACAAAAACAAAGACACTAATTTTGACTGTCACCATTTGCTGTAAGTTTACCCAATGCAAAACCATCACCACAATAAGAAAGCCAAAACAGCCGACCAAAAAATTTAGGTGACAAACATTTGACCTTCTTGCTGGGTAGAGAGACATGGAAGTTGAAGGATCATAGAGTTAGAGCTGGAGTAGACATTAGTGGTCATTTAGTCCAATCCTTTACAGATGAAGAAACAGGATTGTTGAGATTTATCCAAGATTATACAGTTAAGTGTCACAAGCAGGATTTGAATTCAGATCTTACAATCCCAGAGTCAGTGCACTTTCCACTATACCATCCTTCCTCCCAGAAGGATGATACAGTTTGGAATAAAAGTCCATTTACAAAACAGTATAGTGGAGGAAGATGACAAAGGATTTAAAAAAAAACAGCTAAAAAATTGCAAAAAACAATTGTGTGTCAGGGGGAAGATTCTGTAGAGAGCTTGGCATGAGACTCCATCAAGCCAAATAACCTGGCAATAATTTGTACATGAACCTGGGAGAAGGCTAACAAATAGCTGTGAACTGGAACCAATCTTCCAAGATTTTGATAGCAATCTGTTCTCATCAGAGATAATAGTACAGCCAGCACATTTGGAATCTACCATCCCAGTACCCAAAATATCACGTGAGGAAGTAGCAATGGTATTTGTGAAAATGAATTCAGGAACAGGAGCTGTATTTCTCCAGTTATGGGAAAAATTTATTCTAGAGTTGAGACAATTTTAAAGGCACTCATGGATTAATTTAAAAACATCTCAGAGGGGAATATACCAAAACAATGATCAAAGAAATCATAGGCAGTATTTTTCACCCTTTCCAAACCTCCTGACTCACTTTACTTTTTTTTGGATAGTTATTAAATTAACAGATCATGGACTGTGAGATATATAGTTCACTTATATTTTAATAAAGCATTTGATAAAGTATATTATATTATTCTTGTGGAAAAGATGAGAGGTATGAGCTAGTTGATGATACATTTAAGTGGAATAGGAACTGGTTAAATGATTGGATCTAAAGGATAGTCATTACTGGTTCAATGTAAACTTGGCAGGCAGTCACCAGGGGAGTGGATCTGTGTTTGGCTCTATGCTATTTAATATTTTTAATTGATGACTTGAATAAAGGCATAAATGGCATGTTCATTCAATTTTCAGGTGACACAAACCTTAGAGGGATGGGGGGATGGATGGCTAATACACTGGATAAAAGAGTTAGAATCCAAAAAAAGTATTGCTAGGCTAGAGCATTAGGCTGAATCTAAGAAAATTCAATAGAGGTAAATATAAAGTATTAAATTTGAGTTAACCCCCCCTCCAGATTTATAAGTACAGTATAAGGGAGGTATAGTTGGAGAGGAGTTTGTCTAAAAATGACCTAGAGGCCTTAACAAGCTCAATAAGAGTCAGTAATGTGATGTGGTAGGCAAAAAACTTAGGCAATATTAAGACAGGTACACATACACAAAAAAAGAAAGTGAATCAAGCAGAACTGGGAAAATAATATACATAATGACTGCAACAATAAATAGAAAGAACAAAACAAAGGAATTGAATATTATATAATGATTAACAATCAATCTTAGCACCAAAGAAGAAATGATAAAATAAACCTCCTAAGTTCTTTTCATAGATGGGTGACTATGAATTTGGATCTTTGGTTAATTCATTGGTTAGTTTTACTGAATCACTTTAATTTCTTTTTCTTTACAATTGTTTTTCAAGAGATGGCTCACTAGGAAAGGTAAAGTTAAGACATTATTTTTAAATTAAAAAAAAACATGGTTCAGAGGACAAATATACAGAATATTGACCTGCCTCATATTGAAAGTTAAAAAAAATTATTTAAAGTTAAAAACATGAAAAAAGATTTAGACACAGCTTCTAGAAATTGTAGTGCCGTACTCTGTCCAAGTCAGTCCACAGGTAGAGTATTGTGTTCAGTCGAGGGCACCAATATTTAAGGATAATGATAAGCTAGAAAGCATCCAAGTGAGAACAACCAGGATGGTGAAGGGCCTTTAGTCCATGGGACTAGACCTGTTTATCCTGATGAGGAAAGACTTGGGTGGACTGTGATAACTGTATTCAAGTATTTGAAAGGTTGTGATGTGGAAGATGGGTTGAACTTGTTTTGTTTGGCCTTGGAAGGCAGACACTGGGGCAGTGGGTAGAAGTTGCAATGAGGCAAATTTAGATTTGATAGCAGAAAAAACTTCCTCCTAATAAGTTGTCCAAAAGTGGAAAGTGCTGCTTCATTCCTCTCCATGGATGAAATTCAAGGAGATGCTAGATGGACACATCTTTAGATATGTTATAGTTGAAGACTCATTTTTATAAATTGTTTAGACTAAAAGGTCACTCAGGTCTCTTCTAATTCTAAAGCCCTAGGATAATGTCTTGTTGTGATATACACACATGTATATGTAAATGTATATGTACATATAGACACATATCTATATTTATGTCAATCTACATCTATATCATATCATATCATATCACATATCTACCTATCTCTCTATCTGTCTATCTATCTAGTCACATATGTAAGACCAACGGGGCTCAGGTGAGTTAGAGTACCCTCTTTTTAAGAGACTCCAGCTACTCAATCCACTTGGATCAGGGACCATCTTAGGGGAGCCTGGCTTTTCAAGAGAAGGGTCAGGATCTTTCTCATTGCCCCTGGTTCTTAATGCCCCTACTCTAGAGTCCTGGGAAAATAATTTTTAACAAAACTTAGTTTTGCCTTATGTCTAAGATCACCCCAAAAAGAGTCTGTTATGAGGATCAAATGACAATAATTATAAAGTACTTTGCCCAATGCTTGGCACATAATAAGCGCTATATAAATGTGAGCTATTATTAACATATCATATTTACATTATACTATGTTACATTATTTTTTATGTTATATTGTGTCATATCACATATCATATCATATCACATATCATATTATTGGGCCATTTCGGTGGCACAGTGGATAGAGTGCCGGGCCTGAAGTGAGGAAGACTCATCTTCCTGAACTCAAATCTGGCCCCAGACATTTACTAGTTGTGTGACCCTGGGCAAGCCACTTAACCCTGTTTACCTCAGTTTCCTCATCTGTAAAATGAGCTGGAGAAGGAAATGGCAAACCACTACAGTATCTTTGCCAAGAAAACCCCAAATGAGGTTACAAAAAGTCAGACACAACTGAAAAATGACTCAACAATAGCAACAATAACAAGAAGACAAGAAAGCATTGATTAAGGTATAGAAGAACTCTCATTTTTGTCTGTGAAAGGAGTTGAGGATATTATAGGACTTTTGAAGTGTTTTAGAAGTGGTGCCATTTTAGGAAATGGGTTTTATGGCATGGAATTGCTAGTCTCTGTCTCTTTCTCTCTGTCTGTATGTGTGTGTTTAGTCAGGAGTAGGAGAATATGCTGATCACATTAATGTTTCTGAGTTTGTACTTTGAATGGCCAGAAAATATTTCATGGGGAAGTGGTTTTAACTTCAGTCTTATAGGTTGGAGTTGAGTGAATTGAAGGAGTTATTTCCAACATAGAATGGTTTATGAATAGGCATAGAGAGAGATCTCACTAGAGGAGAAGAGAAAGCCTGGTTCTGTTGAAAGTGATGGAGAAAGTGAGCCAGAAGGGGAAAATATAGAATCTAATTTTATATTTTATATAAAATAAATTATATAACATAAAATAAAATTTATGTGAGCTGGAGAAGGAAATGGCAAACTACTCTAGTATCTTTGCCAAGAAGACCCCCAAAGGGGTCACGAAGAGTTAGACACAACTGAAAATGATTAAACACATTATTATTATTATTCAGTGAAGATCAGGTTATAAGTTAGTTATTTAATTATTCCACACAAAAAATGCTTAAAGCGCAGAATACTCAAAGACTTAAAACATGAATCAGTAACCCATAGCTTCCATCATAAGTTGAAGTTGATATTTAAAACATTAAAACATGAAACATTTTTGACTGATGAGCATCTTCACCACAGCCCTGCACTTTTCTGAACAGCTCTGCCAAGGTTTGTGTCTTCTGGCGAACAAGTGGTGGTCATCTCTGAAAAGCGTGTAGTTGTCATTCTGTTTCTGCCATCAGTCAACACTGATTAAAGACCCCAGGAATTTCCATAATCTCAAAGTAGTGCTCAGGATACAAAATCCCTCTTTCACGATCACTCTGCAATTTCCTGTGCCCAAGGAAAGGAACACAAATCAGATGAGGCCACTATAGCTTCAAAATTCAGTCTCGGGCTCACCTAGCCAGTGCATGGGGGCACTGCTGAAGAGGGCAGGGAGGAATGGGACTGAAGCCCTTCTTACCTCATGGAAGTTTTAAAGAGGGGCTCACAGGCACACATTAAGAAGAAAGGAAAAAGAGAATGAAAGTGGATATTGTCTCTCCCTTTAAAGTGTACTTCATGGGTAGCTCTCCATGGCTCAATGGCCAGTTGCCTTTGATTCAGCCTCTTCTCCTGCTGCTATTATGGAGAGTAAGCAATTGTTGTGACATTCTGAAAGTCCTCCAGTACTTAGTGTATGTGGCCATGGAAGTGGCTGGGGAGCTCATCTCCACATATATTCCATGGGCTGTGCTCTACTTCCATTATATATATGCATATGTATATTATGTATGTACACACGTGTGTATATGTTTCTCTATATGTATGTGTGCATATGTACATTTGTATGTACATGTGTGCATGAGAGTTGCTCATACTTTAATAATGCTACTTTCTATGAACTCAGATATGAATCCTTTGTATTTCCATTAACTTGTAAATAAAGCTGTTCATATTTTGAATCTTATGAGACTGTGTGTTTGTAAGGGGAGTTAGCACCTTTCTAGTGTGGGGAAGTAGTGGTTCAGATTTCCTAGAGCTTCTTACTGGGGCCAAGGAACTGAGAAGTATCCCAACATGTACCCATTTACAGCAAGAGGGAGCCTTTAACATGGGGGCCATCCATACAAATCATACTGATGTAAGGATGGGTGCTCTAATTGCAAAGGAGAGAGAGATTACCTAAAATGCCATGAGAAATTTGGGGAGGAGCAGTACCATCACCTGTGGAGGTCAGGAAAAACTTAAAGAACTGGAATTTGGCCTTGAAGGAGAGGGGAACCTTCAATGGTCCATTCTAGATGTTCAGGACATAAGCAAATAAGCGAAGAGACTAAAAAGAGAAAAACAGAAATAGATGAGTGAGTAATCTAATTTTCCTGGAATGTAGAACATGTGATGGAACATAAAAGGAGAAAACACTAGAATGGTAGCTTGGAGCTAGATTATGGAGGAGTATGAATGTTAGCATAAGGAGTTGCCTACTTTCTTCAGCAGGCCACAGGGAGCCTGAAGGCTTTGGAATGGTACTAATGCATAGAGGTCAGTATTAAGAATTATCATCTTTGAATGAAACAGAATGTCTCTGAATTTCTACTTATTGGGATATGTCAGGAATAAGTCCAAGCTGAATCCCCAGCAGAAATGAGATAGCTAAAAATCCTCCTAACAAAATATGACAAACTGGACTATTTCAATTTTCCTTGAAGCAGAGCCAATACCCCAGTCAAGACCTTGGCTTAGTACGAACTCCCCACAGGGCCTGTCAAGCAGTGAAAGATGCATTTTGAGGAAGATTTTGCCAAAGAGGTTAAATTTGTACAACCTCCCTCGGATTACTCTTAGGGAATAAGAATGAGGCAGTGAATGCAAAAAGTGGACTGCAGAGTAGATAAAAATTGAACATCTTTGAAGTGTGGCTAACTTCACAATAGAAGGATTCATAATATTCCTTGGGAGAGCAGAATGGAACTGATGGAAAGCTGACCTTAATCCAAAAACATAACATATGGCATATCCATAAGCAAGCTCCCTTAAGCCAGGAACTTTTACTTAGAGTTTAGGGATAGAATGAAACAAATTCAATACAAATTGATGGATTAACCACAGAAAAGAGTAAAATGGAATATGGTCTGGAAAAGGGAAAGATGCTATAAGTTACAGTAGGACCAGAGATATATTGGAGCCAGCTGGCATGTGAGTCAGTCAATTGTTAAATTTTCAGTGTGAGCATTTCTGTCTTGGAAATTGGCAAATGCTGCAAATCAGGGCTTGATTTATTGTTTTGTTGATTGCTTAGGCTTAAGAAAGTGATGGAGAAAACGTTCATGCAGATTAAACTTACGTGTATGTTCTGCAGTTTTTGTATACCTGATTATTACATATTTACCAGCACTTCCCTGCATAGGACCCACTGTTAGAGAAAGGCCCTTTTTTATGGGTTTTGAGAGATGAGACAAAAAGTTGGATGACAAGAAATAACATATGAATATAGAGAATTTCTCCCCCACCACTTGGGTTTTGTTCAAGAAACTGCTGGAATGGCAACAGACTGAATCTACAATCCCACTTATCACTTCAAAGTCTTACTTTCATACTTATTTCATAGTGATTTGTCTACATCAGGGAGTCACAACCCTTCTAGACTGTAAACTCCCTGAAGGCAGGGACAACATTTTATTTAAATTTCATATCTAAATCAGTGCATAGCATTGTATTTCATATACTGCTGCTGTTTAGTGTCTGTTAAAATGAAATGAACATACTATTGGACTCTCTTATGAAGAATCATAGTGAGGTCCTTGTCATTGAAAGTGTTAAAACAGTCTGGATGACCACCTGGCTAAGATAGTTTATAGGCAATTTCTTCACAGAAGAAAAGTTAGATTAAATAGATCCTAAGGTCCTTTCACCTCTCTAGCCCATTCTCCAGGTAGCTGCTAAAGTGATGATCTAAAAGTTAGGCTTTCAGTCCAAACTTGCTGCCCGGTATATATCTTCCCAATCTAATGTGTCTGTGCCCCTACAGTCTTTTCCAAGAGTCTCCCAGTCTCTCCCAGGATAAGAAGGAACAACACTATTTGGACCACATCTCTCTACTCAAAAACTTGAATTATTGCCTCTAAAAGAAAACACAAACTCAGATGTTTGTATTGTATTTTAGAAGCAATAGGACCTCAATGTACTTTTTTTTTGAGGCAATGGGGTTAAAGTGCCTTGCCCAGGGTAACACAGCTACTGAGTGTCAAGTATTTGAGCCCAGACTTGAACTCAGATCCTCTTGGCTCAAGGGCTGGTGCTCTATCCACTGTGCCACCTCTTAATGTGGGCTTGACAGGCACTTAAAGCCCATTGCAATATTGCCTTTATAGATCTGTTACACATCACTCCTTTTACTCCCTCCCTTCTTCCCTCCTCCCCCTCTTTGCCTTCCCTTCATCCCTCCCTGCCTCCCTGTACTTACACTACAGCCCATCCAAACTGGCTTACTTGATGTTCCCTGTACATGACATTCTATCTCTTTATTTCTATGATTTACACGTCAAGTGTCCCCTGTAGACAGATGTGCTGGTGAAAGTTTAACAGCTAGCTCTCTGGGAAAAATGTATGCACAATAAGCTTTAAAGCTCAGTCCCCATTATTAATATTTTCTGCATCACTTTCTTAAGTCTAGGCAGTCTCCAAAAAATAAATCAAGCCCTAATTCACCTATATCTGAGGTGTAAATATCCATGCTGAAAATGTAACTCCTGCACACCCCTGCTGCTATGCATGGAATGTTCACCCTCCTCTGCGCCACCTCATGGAGTCCCTAGCTCCCTTCAGTGCCATCTTTTACATGAGGCCTTTCCTGATGCTCCAGGTCCTAGTCCTCACCCTCCCTGTCAATTGTTATGTATTTACTTTGCATGTGTATTGTAATGACATATGTAGTCAGGTAAATGTTGGAGGTGTTTAGGTCAACAGAAAACTACCTTCTTTTGCAGGTCCCCCACCTTTGTTTGGATAAAGTTACCCTTTTCTATCTCCTTTTTTTTTTAGGGTGTAAGGGGGATTGACTTTCCCTTAGTTCCTATCTTTACTCAACTTCTCATTCAGGGTCAATAGAGCTGATGACTTTGCCAGGAGAGAGCAATGATCAGGAAATTACCTTGTTTGAGGCATTTGGCTCTAAGGGAAATTCTTCTGTTCTCTTACCCAGGCTCCTTCCTCAATTTAAGCATTGCCTAGGGTTTATTGTCTGGATTTGCCTAGGGTTTATCATCTGGATTTGCTTAGGGTTAGTGGTCTATTTAGATCTACACCCAAGTGCCAACCTGTCACCTGTTTTTGTATGGCCCCCAAGCAAAGAATGTTTTTTAAATAGAGTTTTATTGTATTTATAAATGTTAAAAAAAAAAAGCATTCTTAGCTGGAAAGGTGAAGGGCTGGATTTGGTCTTCAGACCAAATAGTTTGCTGACTTTTGATCTAGATTCACACGATTTGATATCCTGCGTGGGAGCTTCATAAAACATAGTAATCATCAATACCTGTAAGATTTCTGTAACATTGAGATGAAACCCCTGAGCTAGGATATAGTCCTGATAGCTTAGGCAGAAGATCTGAACTTCTCTTCCTTTATCTCTATAAACCACATGCCATTCATTGCCTCCTTTCTGCCTGCCCCTTAAGAAATAATGAAGCACATACTATTTGATTCAGTTCAATAAACATTTATTCAGTGCTTACTATATGCTGGGGGAAGGCAACACAGAAAAGGAAGCTGGAAAGGAGGTGGGACACAAGGGGATACCAGGCCCTGGGCGTCTTGTTCTGTGTAGTTCAGATCAAGCAGAACAGTAGATGGACAATGGAGTGAACTACAAAGTTGAAGTTCTGCCGTCTTTACAGAAAAGCTTTGGGCAGAGTTGAGTTCTCCCATCAGAGGGGAGAAGAGGCTGAGGGAGGTGGGAAGGTGTTATCATCCAAGGCTGAGTTAAACAGCATGATGAGCAGATTTCTGGTGACTTATAGAGTTTAGACCAAGCAGACCTGCATGTGGAAAGTGAACTGGGAAGAGTTGGAATCAGTTCTTTATCTAAAGGACTTTGCTACTAATTAATGTAACAAGTAAACAATGTTAAAGAGCAGAAAAATCTTTGAATTAAACCTCCATCCTTTTGATCTGCAGGAGTAGAGAAGGGGAAAGAAGTATTTCACAATATGTACAAATTGTCAGAGGAAAGTTTGCCACTGATTGGATGTGCCCCATTATCTGGCCTCAATTCCCTTTTCTGCCTCAATGGACAAAGGTGCAATTGGCCTCAGAGGAGCCCATGCACTCTCAACATTAACCAGCTGCTGCTCTTTATTTTATCTTTCCCATGTGCTTCTCCCATTTCCTTCTGTTCCTTGCTGAACAAATTCCATTTCAATCCCTCATTCAGCCTTCGTTCCCATTTCTTGCTCTCCTCAACCATGTGCAAATCTATAAAGAAAACACTGTCTATGGTGCCACATTGGCTTTCAGTCCAAACTTGCTGCCCCAAATATATCTTCCCAATCTGATGTGTCTGTGCCCCTACAGTCTTTCCCAAGGGTCTCCCAGTCTCTCCCAGGGTGAGAAGGAACAACACTATTTGGCATTACATCTCTCAGAAACTCATGCGGCTTAGTCACTGAGAACTTAATCTTTCTTCCCGCAGAGGAATTAGTCTCCCATACTCACTACAAACACATATACATACATGCATATACATATATACACATACACACACACGTATGTGTGTGTGCATGTGTTTTTACTCCACTGCAATATTAGCTTTTTGAGAGCAGAGATGGTTTCATTTTTGTCTTTGTATTCCCATCAACTAGTCTAAGCTTAATCAATATATGTTGATTGATCTTTTGGCTAAAATCACATAAATATGATGCAAAGCACCATATCCACAAGTATAAAGTCATCCTTTACTAACAGAAACCCTGAATACTGGGAGAGAGAGAAAAAAAAGGAATGACCAAAGTAGAGGAATGTTGATCTTTCACATGAAGCAAGTTTTGAGACAGATCTAAGAGGAAGAAGCTCATTAGGACCTAGGACAGTGACATCCATCTACTACCTCCCTTTAGTACTAAAGCTAAATTGTGATGTCCTATTTATTCTGCACCTGGGTTATTATGTTCAGTACCTAGGGCCACATTTTAGGAAGGATCTTGATAATCTGGAAAGTGTGTCAAGGAGGGCAACCAAGATAATGAAGGACATAGAGACCGGGCCATAAGTGTTGAATGGATTAGTGATGGTGATTTTGGAGCAAAGAAGGCTTAGGGGAGACATGATAACTATTTTCAAGTTTTTAATGGGCTCTGATATGGAAAAGATGCCATACTTATTCTGCTTGGTCTCAAAGGACAACTAATGGGTAGAAGCTTCAGACAAGACATTTTGGTATAATATAAGGAAAAAAAATTCTAAGAAATAGCTATCCAAAGGTGAAACTGGTTGCCTCTGGATGCAGTGGGTTCCCAGTCACCTAACATCCTCAAGCAAAGGCTAGATAAATGGTTCTCAAGATTTTTGGTCTCAGGACTATGTTTTATATGCTTAAAAATTAATGAGAGCTTTTGTTTATGTGAGTAATATCTGTTGAGATGTGACACAATTTTCATATTTGCAGCTAAAACTTTAATTCACAGGTCATGTGGAAAACACCATTGTATACTAGTGAGAGAATGAGAGTGAAAAACATAAGTAATACCTTAGCATTATTATTAAAAAAGTATTTGACTTTGCAGTCTCCCTAAAAGGACTTTTAGGCCCCTAGATGAGAATGGCTGAACTAGATGAATACTTAACTGGGATATTGTGGAGGAAATTCTCAACTAGAGAAAAGTTGCACTAGATAAGCTCAGAATTCTCCTCCAACTTTAAGAATCGGTGATTCTGAGGTATGTTCATTCATCTTTAATTCATCTTTAAATAGATTTAAGTAGATATTTAAAAGATCTAATTAAACCTCTATGAGAAAGGCAAAATATTATTTCCTTAGCTATATTGTTATTTTTATATAGGATGTTGACGTGGGGTATTAATTACAGCTCTCAAATGGGTCTCTATTACTCATTCCTCAGAAAAGACTTATACAAGAAAAGAGATAAAGAATGCATTTATTAGTCAGTTCTCTGCTTAGTCAACCTGATAGTTACTTTTGGCCAGACATGTGCTTATGAAGTATGGCATTGCTGTTGGCAAAACTATTTATCTGTATGACACTATATGTCACTTTTGAACTTAAGACTTGACATCCATAAAATTACATTTTCATCAAACTGAAAGATCAAGCTTTCTGTGCTGACTCACTTGGGTCAACATTTTGCAAATGCCTGGATTTACCACTTGAACCATAAACCCTCTGTGAATAATTCCATCCACTGATGTTTGATAGCCTCGGGCACAGATCATAATTTCTGAGCAGGAAAAGAGATGTCAAAGCAAAATGATAATCCTTTCTGCATACAGGATGACTTACTCCAAAGTGTATTCTCAATTGCCATTTTAAAAAAAAAAATTGGGTAAACAATAGCTTTGATAGGTTTTAAAGGATAGTAAGTACCATCATTGTATTATCAGGCAGCTAGGTAGTAGAATGGATAGAACACTTGACTTGGAGTCAGAAAGACCAAAGTTCAAATCTGGCCTTAGACACTTACTAGATGTGTGATTTTGGGCAAGTCACTTAACCTACTTGCCTCAGTTTCCTCATCTGTAAAATTAGGATGTAATAGCACCCTACTTCCAGGGCTATTGATGGAATCAAATATTTGTAAAGGGCTTAGTGCCTAGCACATAGTAAGTACTCTATAAATGTTAGCTATTATTATTATTATTATTATTATTATTATTATTATTCCTACACATAAAATGGAATGCTGAGCAACAAAGAATCACAGAATGATTAGAAGTGAATCCAATAACTTATCTTTCCTAGTACAACTAGTTGAGGGGTTAAAATGAGATACTGTTTATATAGTGTTTTGACAATTTCAAGGCACTATATAAATGCTAGCTATTATTATGACTACCTAGATGTAGTTAGGAGATCCTGTGATCTGAGCACTGGTCCTGGAGTCAGGAAGACATAATTGGGACACATGACCATTGTTCAACTGACAGGAAAATTTGAGCGTGGGATGGGGGAGGTGTGGTTAAGAGGGATGAATTAGAACCTGAAGGGAAAAAAACTGGACAAATTACAACCTGCTTGTGAGAGTCAGTCCCTTTTCTCCCTCTGGTCAATGCAAAGGGACAGTAATAGATGGGAAGTTTGCATCCTGTGAGGAGAAGCTCTCTCATAACTGCCCAGTGCTACAGGGACAGAGAAACAAATTAAATGTCTGTATCTGAAAGCATTGAGAATATGGAAGTAAAACTAAAGCCTTGGGAAATATATCAGTGAGTGAGTAGAGTTCTTGAATCATATCCACAACATTGACTCATCACAGGGGTCTTGTCATCTGTGAAAAGACCTGAATAAACATAGCTAGGTCATGTAATGGGTAGAGCTCAAGGGCCTGAAGTCAGGAAGAACCATCTTTCTGAGTTCAAAACTGATCTCAGATATTTATTAGCTCTGTGACCCTGGGCAAGTTACTTAACCCTGTTTGCCTCAGTTTCCTCATCTCTAAAATGAGCTGGAGAAGGAAATGGTGAACCACTCCAGTATCTTTGTCAAGAAAACTCCAAATGGAGTTACAAAGACTTGGACAGGACTGAAACAACTGAACAATGATGACAACAAAATATTGTTATCAATTTCTAAATGGGACCAATGAGAAGGAATTGATTTTCTAGGCTTCTGACTCACCTAGTGTGGGAGATATATTTGGAAAATGAAGGAAGGTTATGGTCTAGAGATGCATGTGCTAGGTTCATTTATGTTACTCGTGATTCATTTCTGCTATTCTCATTTAAAAGTATGTAACAAATATGTCTTGATAAGTATCTCAAAGGAAACACAGTAGGACAAAGGGACTGAGGGAGAAGCCAATTGAGTGTGAACTGAGCCATGGATCTGATTAGTTAAAATACCAACCCATAGCTTGGATAGAAAAGAGTGTTGCTACCAAGGAGTGAGTGGTAGATAGTTGCTCTGAGAGCCAGAGAGAGATTTGAGAATCATGGTAGTTTCTGCCAAAACATCCTTTTATATTGGATAGTAGACATATTGGTTAGACTGATTTTTTGATTGTCAGACAAATGCTTAAGGCCCTTAGTGCAGATCCATATAGTGTCATAGAGATTTTAGGGGGTGTAATAAGCTGGGCCAGTCTCAGACTTGTCCCCCCATAGTTAAAATCCAAAATTGGAATGAAGTGAGACACTCATTATCTATCTAACAGTTAACAAAAGGAAGTCTAGTTAGCCTTAGAGGAAGGATGTTCAGAAAAGGAAAAGGCAGTTCATCCAGGATAAAGCATTGATTGAGTGGAGCCCGGTTTTTCAGTCTTATTCATGCTGCTGGTCTACTATTGGAAGCTTCAGGGAATGGATCCAGCCCCTTATGTGTGGCTGTATTGTACATAGGTGACCAGGAAGCATAGTCGGCAATTATCTTAACTTAGTTTTCTGAGTCAATCAGAGAGAGTTTCAATGTTTTTTAAAGAAAAAAACTCATATGGGGAGAGGAGGAGGAAGAGTGATTCATAGAAGATTGTTTCCATCATGAGGGGTTTGTTTTTCTGCTTAAATCTGATAATATATTTTATTAT
This sequence comes from Vombatus ursinus, assembly GCF_900497805.2. NCBI lineage: Eukaryota > Metazoa > Chordata > Mammalia > Diprotodontia > Vombatidae > Vombatus > Vombatus ursinus. Next base: position 2,077,710 of record NW_020950547.1, on the reverse strand, counting down.
GCATTGAGGTTTGGAGTTAAGTGAATAACAGAAGTTTATAGAAAGAATCTTAGACTAAGAATCAAGGCATGTGGGTTCTAGACCTTGGATTATCACTTGTTAGCTGTGTGACCTTGGACAAGTTGTCTTATCTCTCTGTGCTTCTGTAAAGGAAGACATTGGACTAGACCCCAGACTCATGGAATTGGGGTAAGGGGAAGGAATCTCTGTTATCTATTGCAATCTATGTCTGAATACAAAAGCTCTCTAATATTCCTGAAAGTCTCATCTAGTTTCTATGCTCGCCATAGGTAGAAAACCCACTAGCTCCCAAGGCAGATCACCAGACTTGGGCAATCTCTAATTTTTACAAAGCTTTTCAAACCAAAATCTGCTTTTGTATATCTTCCAGTCACTGGCACCAAGTAGAACAAGTCTAATATCCCTTCCACAGGGCAAGCTATCAAATACTTGAAGAGAGTTATCATGTTGTTCTTAGACTTTTCTTCTTCAAGCTAAATATCGCTAGTTCCTTCAACTGAAACCCACATGATCTCCAGTTCCCTCGCAATCCTTGTCATCCCCTTCTGGATACACTCCAATTTGTCAATGTCCTTCCAAAAAAGGGAATTCTAGAAGGCTCCTGAGATGATTTCTAAAGTCCTTTCCAGCTCTAAAATCATTGGCATTTTATGATTCTATTCTGTAATTATACATTCATGTCAAGAAATGCCTTCCTTATGAAATACTCCAGAAAAATGTTCTAATTAGTGGGACATGAAAAATAAAAACAGAAAGTCATCCTGGGATAAATTGACCTGCCATAATAAGCTGGAGGTGTGTTGTTTGTTTTAAGATATCAAAACCCAAGGCCTTTCCCTTTTGTCAAACATTATCCTAGTGGCTACAGGAAGATTAGCAAGTATAAGATCATGTATTTGAATTGCGGAGAATAAATATTTAATTGTGTGTCTAGGGAACACAGCAAGTCTCAGGAAAAGAAAGGGTGATTTAAAAGACAAAATAAGGAGTTGGCATAATGGACTGAACTCTAGAGTTTCTTAAGGATTGGGAGCACCTCCAAGGGCTACATTCGAATGAGTTAATCAGTCAATTGAGTCAATAATTCAGCCACCTTTATGAAACCTTTTCCTAACACTTTCATGTAACCTTTGGTCTCCATACTCCTGAGATTAACAGAATGAGATAGTTCCAAAAACACACATAGAAATCCATTAAGCCCCTGTGGATTCAGTACCTCAGGCAGGAAGAGAGAAAATTTCTTCTCTGAAGAGTCTATGGTACAGAATGGAGAGAGAGGCTGGAGGCTGGGAGGAAAATCATTTAACTGAATGCCTTTTCTCTCTAGATTTAATTGCACTGAGCTGAATTGACTAACAAGACCAAAATGAGAAAAGCCATCCAATTATTAAAAAATGGGTTTATCTGTTGCCCTTCATACACTGTTGGGTAGATTCACATTGGGAAGCAATACATATCTGGGCTCTTCATATTGATAAATATATCCTCCCTACAGAAAAAAGTGGCCATTTATGGAAGGCTAATATAATTTGCTGTGGAAAAAAAAGGCATGAGAGAGATTATTCCTACATTGGGTCTTAGAGGAACCAAGGGGCCCAACCATAGGGGATTTAGAAAGTTTCACATCTGTAAAAGATGCAATAGCAATTACAACTCAAATGATTTCACTTTAGCTATCCAATACTATCTTAATTCATGAAAAAATTAAAGCCATCTGTCATGAGCTCCCTAATTTTCCCTACTCCATACTTTACAAATTGTCTCTCTTTACCCATCACTCCCCCTCCAATCTCTGCAGTGGGGATGGCCCTTGTTGCCATGACTTAAGTTTTCTGCTTCAATCTCAGAGATAGTTCAGTACAGTGGAAAGTGTGCTGGAATTTGAGATTTGGACTCAGAAGACCTAGATTTGAATCCCAGATCTGCTACTTATTACTGGTGTGACCTTGGGCAGGTCATTGAATTTCTATGGGCATCTTCATCAGTAAAATGATGGGGTTGGACTAGATTGCCTTTGAAGACCATTCCAACTTTAAATAGGTGATACTATGAAGCACGTGTTAAGCACTTAGGATGGACAAGGTGTTGTGCTAATACTCAGGATACAAGTATAAAATGAAAAACAGTCTCTGCCCTCCAGGTACTTACATTTTCCTAGAATATAGAATGTGTAAAGAGAATTAAAAACATAATTTGAAGAGAATAGTGAGGGTAGTAACTAAGGGGAATATGAAAGATTTTCTATAAGAGATGATATTCAAGATAAGCCTGGAAGGGAGCCAGGGATTATAAGAGGTAATGAGGAGATTGTACTAAGACACAGGGGCAGGAAATGAAATAGTTTAGGAAAGAATGAGCAGGACAGTTTGCCTGAAATGAAGATTGTGTGAAGGGGAGTAACACCCAATAAACTTGGAAAGATCTTATCTCTTCCAAGAGCTTGCCTCCAAGCAATTCTCTCTCTCTGTCTCTCTCTTTCTTTCTTTTTTCTCTTCTCTTCTCTTCTCTTCTCTTCTCTTCTCTTCTCTTCTCTTCTCAATCTCTCTCTCTCTCTCTCTCTCTCTCTCTCTCTTTCTCTCTCCTCAATCTTTCCTACATACTGGTTCCATCCCTGCTTCCTACAAACATTTGCAGTCCTCCACTCTTCTTAAAAAATCCTTCACTTGAAAGTTGTTTTGATTTACATTTCTCCAATCAATAGTGATTTAGAGCATTTTTTCATGACTGTAGATGACTTTTAATTTCTTCATCTGAGAACTGCCTGTTCATATCCTTTGACCATTTATCATTTGGGGAATGACTTGTTTTCTTATAACATTGACTTAATTTTCTATATATTTTAGAAATGAGGCCCTTATCAGAGACACTGGTTGTAAAAATTCTTTCCCAGTTTTCTACTTTTCTTCTAATCTTGGTTGCATTGGCATTGTTTGTGCAAAAACTTTTAAATTTAATGTAATCAAAGTTATCCATTTTGTATTTTGTAATGTTCTCTGTCTCCTGTTTGTACTACATCACACCTATTAGATTGTCCAACATGACAAAACAGGAAAATGATAAATGTTGGAGAAGATGTGGGAAAATTAGAACACTAATGCATTGTTGGTGGAGTTGTGAAATGACCCAACCATTTTGGAGAGCAATTTGGAACTATACCCAAAAGGGCTATAAAAATGTGGAGATCATACAAATGTGAAAAGGACCCACATGTACAAAAATATTTATAGCAGCTCTTTTTGTGGTGGCAAAGAATTGGAAATTGAGAGGATGTCCATCAATTGGGGAATGGCTGAACAAGTTGTGGTATATGAATGTAATGGAGTATTGTGCTATAAGAAGTGATGAGCAGGCAGACTTCAGAAAGAAAAACCTGGAAAGATTTTTATGGCCTGATGCGGAGTGAAGTGATCAGAACCAGGAGAATGTTGTACACAATAACAGCCACACTGTGCGATGATTAATATTGATAGACTTAACCCTTCTCAGCAATGCAAGGATCTAAGACATCTCCAAAGGTGTCATGATGGAAAATGCTATCCACATCCAAAGAAAGAACTATGGAGTTTGAATGCAGATTGAACCATACTATTTGCTATTTTTTTTCTTCTGTTGTGTTTTGTTTTCTCTTTCTGGTGGTTCCTCCTATTGGTTCTAATTCTTACTTACAACATCACTAATGTGAAAATATGTTTAATAGAAATGTATATGTATAACCTATATCAGATTGCATGCCGTCTGGGGGAAGGAGGGGGAGAAAAATTTAAAATTCAAAAGTTTATGGAAGTGATGGTTAATAAATCAAAATAAATTAATAAAGTTTAAAATAAAATAAAATAAAATCCTTCACTTGACTCTGTCATCCCTTCAAGCTACTATCATCCCTTTAACTGATAAAATTCTTCAAAGAATCATTTACATTTACTGCCTTCACTTCCTTACCACCTACTCATTTTTTGAGCTTTTTCCATCTGGTTTCAACCTCCATAACTCTATCAAAAATAAGATTATCAATGATTTCTTAATTACTATGTACCACCCACCTCAAGTTACTCCCTCAACTTGAACCTAAACTCTGGTTGGGTTCCAGGAGTAGGGGGATTACTGTCATGTCCTAGGCAAACTCTGTGGATCTTTCCTCCTGACAAACCCCGACTGGTGTGCTTCTCATCAACAATTAGCCATTGGACACAATTAGGTCTTAGAAAAGCATTTACTTAAGATGCATAGTAAAAACAGTAGCTATGAAAGTAGCTATATATGTATATAAAATTTATATTTATAATATTATAAATATAATATATTATATATAGCATATATAATATAATATAACGTTATTAATAATAAATAATGACCTAATCTTCATTTCAGGCAAACTGTTGTTTCCTAAACTAGTCACTCTGTCTCCTGCCCCTGTGTCTTAGTACAATCTCCTCATTTTTACCTCCTAAAATCACTGGCTCCCTTCCAGGCTCATCTTGAATATCATCTCTTATGGAAAGCCTTTCATATTCCCCTTAGTTAGTACCCTCACTATTCTCTTCAAATTATAATGTATAATATTATGAATATAAATTTTATATACATGCATGTCATGTGCAACTCACAAGTCATGGTGCTACAGGGCCTGGAAATTCTTTCTCTTCTCATGGAACATCCTTTGGGTACAGTGTCTTTGAAGGGTGGGTTGCTCAGATGGGTTTTCAGCATCTCCTCCTCTTCATAGTCAGCTGCCTTCTCTGCCTCCAGGGGTCCTGTTCCTCAAAACTGCTTCCTCCCTCAAATGACTTCAATGTCCATGTCTGGTGCATTTAGTTTAGAGTATATAACCTCTGCTCCCTCATCTGTTCCTCGGGCTGGTGGATGGGGTTTCTCTCATTAGACCAGTTACTGCTAAACAACATGGGCAATGGGTGTGTGTGTGAGAAAGAGAGAAATCCCCCTCCTCCTATCCAAAAGATGAGGAGCTGAGTTCTTCCAGGACTGTAATCTCTTTTTAAAGACCTTAACTGCCTCCCTATCTATAGGGCTTAGCTATTTAAAACTCTTAGCACTGTACCAGACACATAGTAGGTACACAATAAATGTTTATTGACTGACTCGTTAAAGCTCCCAGTAGCATGGCTGATTTGTTAGCTCAATCAATTATGTTGCCCCTTCTGAATTACTTAAAAGTATCACTGGGAATTACCATTTTGTTAACACATCAAAATCTCATCAACTCCGAGTACTAACAACTCTCTCCACATCAAATGAATTGGGGAAGGGAGAAAGAATCACATCCTTTTCCATACAGCTAAATTGATTGGCCTTTTCTCGTATTCATCCACATTGACCTATCTTCAGCTTTTAATATAATCACTTTATTACCTAAACATTCTCACCTCTCCTGGTTCTCATGGCTTCTCTTTCCTTAGTACTTTAAAATTTGAAAAGGACTTTACATACAACAATTCTATGAGGTGAATTCTACTTGTGTTACTATTCCCATTTACAGAGGGGAAACTGAGTCTGAATGGAGTTAAGTTAATTTGCCATGACCATATTGCTAGTCAGTAATGAAGATGAAATTTAAGCTTAGGTTGTCTTGACTTCAGATCCGGAAGTCTATCCACTATGCTATGCTGCCTTTGCCACTACTTGTAAGTTTTACTTCTCAGCCCGCATTGCTGTAGAGTTACCTAGATCCTGATCTTTAATAAAGCTGTTCTTAGGGTTCTGTCCTGGGCCCCCTTTTCTCTATATAGTCTCTTCCTTGGTGAGCTCATCTGCTCCCATGTGTTCAGTTATCACTTATATGCAGATATAATTGAGAGAGAACCTCTGTTTCTCTCTGTCTTTCTCTGTCTCTGTCTCTGTCTGACTAGGTCTCTCTCTCAACTAAGTGACTCAGTGGATAAATTACCCAATCTGGAGTGAGGAAGACCTGAGTTTAAATCTCGCCATAGACATTTACTATGTGACCCAAGTCATTTAACCCCGTTTGCCTCAGTTTCCTCATCTATAAAATGAGCTGGAGAAGGAAATGGCAAACCACTTCAGTATCTCTGCTGAGAAAATCCCAAGTAGGGTCACTAAGAGTCAAACATGACTGAAACAACTGAACAACAATATATGTAACATATATTTAACATATATCTGGCCCTATTTTCTCTTCTGAATCTTAGTCCCACTTCATAAAATGTTAACATTTCCATCCAAATATCCATAGGCATCTCAAATTCGGTATCTAAAAAGTAGAGTACATTACTTTCTGTCCTGAACCCAAACATTCTTCTAACTTCACTGTCTCTGGTGAGGGCACTACTGTCTCCCCAGTCACTCAGATAACTTCAGAGTCATCAGTGGCATTTCCCCTCCCTCACTCCCCATATCTAATCAGTTGCCAAATCTTGTCAACTCTACCTACGCAGCCTCAGTCCCTTTCTCCCTATTCACACAGCCACCATCTTGGTTCAGGCCCTCATTGCCACTTCCCTAGACTACTATAATAGCCATCTAATTTGTCTCTGCTTCCAGTTTCTTCCCTTGCCAATCAATCTTTCACAGAATTGCTGAAATAATCATTGAAAAGTCTGTCCTGATTTTATCCCTTTACTGCTTCAGCACTAATCCCATGTAATTCTTCTTGCAAATATCTATAGATGGGTTATGCAGCCACTAGAGTGACCTTGTGGATAATCATCTGCAACCAAAGGCTTTGAGTGGACATTCATTCATTCATTCAACTATGTATGAAACACTGTGTTGGGTATAAGGAAATATACAAAGGTAATTGATATATGGTTTCTACTTTCAGGGAATGTGTAAGTATAAAAATTCATCCACAAGAGTTCACATATAGATATCACTGAGGTAGTGGATATTAAACTGTATTTAAACATGAAGTATCAAAGCCATAACTCTTGAGTCCAGGCCCTCCTCTTATATATGGAAATAAAGTCACTGAATTGCATAATATGAGAATTTGAAGAGACTTCAATGCATACATGAACAGGAATTCCCTCTAGAACATCCTTGACAGATAAAGGGCAAATAGGCGGTGCAGTGGATAGAGTGCCTAGCCTGGAGTCATATCTTCTTGAGTTCAAATCTAGCCTCAGACACTTACTGGATGTGTGACCCTGGGCAAATCACTGAACCATATCTGCCTCAGTTTCTTACTCTGTAAAAGGAGCTGAAGAAGGGAATGGCAAAACCACTCTAGTATGTTTGCCAAGAAAACCCCAAATGGGGTCACAAAGAGTCGGATATGACTGAAAAATGACTGAACAATGACAACAAAATACAGCCTCCACTAAAAAACCCTTCAATGAGGGGAAACTCACTACTTCCCAAGGCAACCTATTTCACCTCTGAATAGCATTAGTTGTTAAAAAATTTTTCCTTACATCAAGTTTTTCTTCCATTGTTCTTGGTTCTGTCTCCTGGAACGAAGTCAAATAGGACTTTAGAAGATAGCCCTAAGTAGGGATGGTGTATGAGATGGGGAACCCTTCTCTTTGGTAGAGATCTGATGATTTGCAATTAATAAAAGGTGTAACAGGTGTCAAATAAGAAGAAGCCTACTCTTTCTAGTATGCTTTGGAAAAAAACATATGTCTCTTTTCTCAGGGGTATACTATATTTATGCTATGACTACATTTCTTGTGAGGCCTGGGCCCCAAGAGTCAAGCCTGATGGCAAGGGCTGAGACTTTGAATTTTGGGGGGACTTTGTGCTAGCACTGAGTAAAGGGTCATTGTGAGAATGAGGAAAAAGGAAGAAAAGTGGAGTCAAGAGGGATATTAGGGGGGTGGAAGTGAAGGGTCTTGATTTATGGGGATTTCCAGAATTGAAGCTGAAGACTAACTAGATAAACAAGCTGGTTACTGAGTTATAGGGGGTGGGGTGAACTACTGACAAGACAGTGTGATGTTGAACTCATTTTGTAAGTTATTCCCAGTATGAAAAGGAGCTAAGAGCTTCTTCTCTAGATAATTCTGGAGAAGCAGAGGATGGGGATGCACTCTTAGGAATGGTTGCTGAAAATATTTAAAAATATTTTTTTTATTTCTGAATTTTTAAAAACACATCTTATGTTGTGATTCCTCTAGGTTTCTATTAACTCGGTAACAAATGAGTATCTAGACAGAAGCTGACTTTAGAGGTCCCTAGTTTCACACTGAGGTGGCAATTCAAGCCACTTGGGAAACATTTACCTTATTCCCTACAAACACAAACCCAAGTCCTTGAGAGACTAGTGCTGGCTGGCACAATTTGTCAGCTGGAAAGGGATCCTCAGAAATTTACACCAAAAGCCCAGAGTGCAAACTTACAATATTTTCTTAATTCTCTACTTGCCTGTTTTTGTACTATTGCTGAATGATTCTATTCTAGCTATGAAGGTTCTGTAAATGCATGATTAGGTTTTACCTACTCTCACAGAATATGAATTGAGAGAAAGAGTCCAAACAGCCCAACATTACCCAAAAGAATGTGTTCAGGCTTCACTGAAGAATTGCCTTGAGCAATGTAGCATAGCTATGGGGGCCTAGGGGGAAAACTACAGCTGACAGCCCAGCCTGGCATGTAGCTATAAAAAATAGATTCACTATTTGCAGTCAAGATTTCAGGCTGACCATCAGGCTAAAGAGGCAATGCCACAAGTCACAGTGGGCTCTTCACAGAGCAGCTGTTGATACTAATCCAAGAACAAACTTTACATGTGCTCAATGTGGAAAGAACAATCAGTCCAGCATGGGGCTTTGCAGCTACTATCCCAACATACCAATCATAATGGCTAACATTCACAATGACATCAGCTTCTCAAGTGAAAAACAAAAAACACCACAAACCTAGGACTTGGGACTATGGATAGACTGAATATAGGAAAGATGCTATTTTCAATAAATGTTCATGAGAAAAGGACACTTGTGGAAAAGGCTCCCTTGGGGTTGGCAAAATCACTACACGGAGGCACTGTCAGACACATAGTTTTTAGATCTCTTTGCCACCAAAATTTAGGTATGTGCAAGGTTGCCTCAGGATGTGTTTGGGGTCAAACAGAAAGCAGTGATATTCCTATTGTGGGACATCTCTGAATGCTCCAGAGATGTCCCAAACTGAGCTTAACTCATTATCTTTTTCCTAAACCCTTCCCTCTTCCCAATTTCTGTTGAAGACAACACCTTCCTTCCAGTCTTCCAAGTTTGTGATCTCAGCATTAATTTGGACTCCTCACTTTCCCTCACCTCGCTTATCCAATCAGTTGCTAAATCTGGCCATTTCTACCTTTATAACATCTCTCATACCCAATCCCTTCTCTCCATTCACAAAGCTGTCATCTTAGTTCAGGTCCTTATCACCTTTTACCTGGATTGTTGCAAGAGCCTCATAATTGGTCTTAATGCTTACAGACTCTAACCACTCTCTCCATCCTACGTATTGCTGTGGAATTAACTTTTCTTTACTGCAGATTTGATTATGTGATCCTACCTCTTAACTAGTTCTAGTGGTTACCTGTTGTCTCTAGAACTAAATATAAACTCCTCTGTTAAGCTACTAAAGCCCCACACAACCTGTCTCTGACTTACCTTTCCATCCTTGTTGAACACTACTCCCCATCCCACACTCTGCCATCCTGGCAAACTGATCTCTCTTATTTTCACATACACTACTCCATTGCCTGATTCCTCGCCTTTGTATTGGGTGTCCTCCATACCTGGAATGCACTCTCTTTTCATATTTACCTCATAGCTCCTTGCTACTATGGACTGTACAAACAAGTACAATATTTTTTTTCTCTTTAGTGTCTAGCACAGCCCGGCACATTGTTGTTGCTCAGTTGTTTTGGTTGTATCCAACTCTTCATGACCCCATTTGGGGTTTTCTTGGCAAAGATACCAGAGTGGTTTGTCATTTCCTTCTCCAGATCATTTTACATAAGAGGAAACTGAGGCAGGTATGATTAAGTGACTTGCCCAGGGTCACACAGCTAGTAAGTGTCTGAGGCCAGATTTGAACTCAGAAAGATGAGTCTTTCTGACTCCAGGCCTGGCACTCTATCCATTGTGCCATCTAAGAACTTAATAAATACTTGTTGATTAATTGATTGAGCTTTGGGTTACAGACATTTTGGAAATTCTTCCTAAAAATCTGCATGGGATAACCCTACTATGGTCATGTCTTCTGCCATTGCTGTTTTCACAGGAAGATCCCAGGCACCCATCAGTAGTCAACTTACTCTAGAAGTCCTTCTCTGGTCTGACTTGTGGCCTAGTTGTAAAGTGAGGGAAATGTGATCTTTGAATTATTTTGTATATTTTTGACTTACTTACATAGGGTAGCCTCTAGGCTCACTCAGTTCCCACTCAGACTATCAGGGAGTTCCCAGAGAGTGGGTGACTCCTTTTGCCCTTAGGATTCTAGGGATCACCTAGGCTGCAGGGGTGGGGAACCATAAGCATTAAGACCACATGTGGCCCTCTAGGTCCTCAAGTGGCTCTACTTGGTTCCCCACCCCTGAGTCCTAGGGTTTGGGACATGTTTCTATATTACTGTGGTTTATGAGCCCCTAACTAGTTTACTTCCTCATTGATCATCAATTGATATAAGTTAGCCATCCAGAGTTAATCAGTTTTAAGAAATGGATACTTACTAAGGTGTTATAACAAGAACATATAAATTATTCCCCCCAAATTGAGAGCACGTTCTCCCATAAGTATATACAGAAACTAGGGGGAAATGAGTGCAAGCACAGGGCAGATGTGTTTAGGGGGACCTCACAGCTCTTGGTGGTCCTTTTTTTGGGAGTCCTTTTCTCTCCTCCATGGAGCCTTCATGAAATTTCCCTTAAGTATGATGTAGCTTTGTGAATCACTTGATCACCCCCAGCCCAATTGACTCCCACTATAACACATATTTGCTTATATGTTATTTCCCTCAGTAGAATGTAAGCTCCTTATGAGTGGATATTATTTGATTTTTGTCTTTTTATTGTTAGTGCCCAGCACCTGGAAGATGCTTAATGCAGAAGAAAAGCTCTATGCTCCGTATTTTAGCCAAAATCTGTCAGAGAGAATTGATTAATATACAAGCATTTATTTCTCCTTGGACAGGGAGCCAAACAGGCAGTTTCCTCTGCAAATTGAAATTCTCTTTCCCACAAGGAATTTCCACTTACTTTTATAATAATTCTAAAACAAAAGAAAATTCCATAGTAAAGTCAAACCAAGACATAGTTTAAACTTAGGGTTTTATTTTTTTTAATTTATTAAATATAGCCATAGTTATATTAATGATTGTGTACACTTGTCGGAGAAAACATATTCTTGAAACCAATTACTCCTTCTTTTACTACTCCCCTTTCAGTTTGGTCCAAAATGAAAAAAGATATACCGCTTTTAATTGGATTTCCCAAAGACATTTACATTCCTGGTTCTGTCATCATAAACAAGACTTCCTCTTAGTTTCAGGGGATCTAGATCACTTCCTGAAGCTGGTTAAGTCATCTATTCAAGGAAGACTGATTATATCTTTGATTCAAGTGAAACTGAGGACTTCAGACTATGATATTGTCACAGTATTACTGCTTAATATTTTATAATACAACTGAGGTCTTAGTGCTATATGATTCCAAATTAATGTAATCTTGTTGAATTGAATTGAACAGAGACTCCCAGTTGTTGAAGCACTCAAGATGGGTGCAGGCAGCCTCAGGGGACTCTGGTAATGTTTTGGAAATTGGGCAGGCCTGGCATGAGGGTAAGGGCAGACAGTGTAAAAGTGGAAGTGATTACTATATACCGCCTACATTTGGATTCTATCACTCAGGTACCCACCTTTTGCAGGCCTCAATAAACCTGTACCTGACCAGGTATTCCTGGTGTCTAGTGGTGCTGGGGGGTATGATGACTGACCTTATAATAATAGCATTTATATGGTGCTATAAGACTTGTAGAACACTTCATATATGTTTATATCTCACAAAGTAGCACATATCTCACAAGATAACATATACGTCACAAAACCTCTCCTTGTGTTGTGGTTGCTATTATTATCCCCATTTGACAAATGAGGAAACAAAGGATGAGATAGGTTAAGTGACTTGCCCAGGGTGACACAGCTAGAAAGAATCCAAAGTGGGATTTGAACTCAGGTTTTCTCTGATCTAGCAGGATCAGCCATAGAGGAGTTCAGGTTTAGCAAGCTGAACATGGGGGGTGGAGGAGGAGGACTGCTACGGGAAATATAACTCAATATACATTCATCTTGCAGAATAATTGTAAAATCATACATGAGATGTAATTCATGTAAGAAATGGTGAATATGAAGATTTCAGAGAAACCTGGGAAGACATATATGAACTGATACAGAGTGAAGTGAACAGAACCAGGAGAACAATTTATACAGTGATATTAATAATATGTTGTAAGAATTTGAAAAATATCTTCAGAATTTTAATCAATGTAATGACTCATTATGACTTTAGAGGACAGATGGTGAAGCATTTCCTCTGTCTCTCAGTGGAGAAATGGTAGTCAATGGGTGTGTAATGAGGCATATATTGTTAGAAATGGCCAATGCGTTGACTACACCTCTGTTAAGAGAGGTTTCAATTGGGAGTTTATTAGGAAGTGATAGAGATATAAAAAAATTAATACTTTTTTTTTGTTAAAAGGATGTAGCCTTTGTATCAATGATCCATGAATGAAAATTTTTGAATAGGGAATAGTTTTATAATGTGATGATATCCAGATTTATTCTGCAGACCATATGAAACACATTCATTTGATAGGAACTATGATGGCTCAGTTCCAGAAACTTTACATAGCATGCTAAAAAAAAATACCAGATTAGCCAGGAAATGTTGGCTTTCATCATGGACTGCCAGGAAGCAAGGCTGGAACCCTGGAAGGTGGAGACTAAATGGGCATAGGCAAACCTTTAGGAACATGAAGGATCTACAGCAGTTGCTGAGATTTATGGCATGCTGCTATCATTTCATCACGCACTTGTCAGTATGAACTAACTTTTTCACTGATCTCCTGATGACCCCTAAGAATTTCCAAGGCAAGACACACTTTAGCAAGAATTTCCAGAGCTCAAGAGTTTTTCCACTCTTCTTTTCCTGGCTTACTTTGAGCCTCAATTTATATTTACTGTAGAAGCAGATGTTTCAACATCACTATTAGACTCATTGTTTTTCAGACTGAACAGTGAGCTGCCATATTGTATCATTTTTCTCCTGAGAACTACCGACATAAGAGAAACTATGTGGTCTGGGAATTAATTGTCTATTAGGTAGCTGGGTGGTGCACTGGAAAGAGTGCTGTGCCTGGAATCAGGAAGACCTGAGTTCAAATGTGACCTTTCACTTAAATCTCTATCTTTTGAGTTTTCTCAGTTGTAAAACTGATATAATAATAGTGCTTCCCTCTCAGGGTTGTTGTGAATTTCAAATGAGAAAATGTCTGTAAAGTATCTGGCACATAATTGGCACTTAATAAATGTTTGTTCTTCTTCCACTCTTAAGTTGGCCTTTAAGGTATGGTGACCTAATCTCAAAAGAACCCCAATCTAGAAGGTCATCCAGGTTATCCACTGTGACAAACCTGGACACCATACTATTAAGTAGGGACAGCACCTTGAGGCCAAAGGTTCATATAGTTAAAGCTATGGCTTTTACAGTAGCAATGTAGGGCTGTGAGAATTGAACTATAAGGAAAAGCTGAAGGAGAGATTCTGGGAAGATGACAAAGTGGGTCAGAAAATTCCAAGCTCTCCAGATTTCTCCCACAAATGAGATGAAATAGTTCCTCAGGATGAACATAGAGCAGTAAAAATAAATAAGAGTAGGGGCAGAACAATGATCTTCTTGGGACAATCAGAGAAGAACTGATGAAAAATGCCAGGATGAGGTTTGATTTCTGTGAAGAGTAAACACCTTCAGCTAGGTCCACTTAAATAATAAGCGGCAAGCCCTGGGGTGAGCTGGGTTGGGAGGTTGCCTCTGTCCCAGCCACAAGACAGTGGCTTTTACCCCCTGGACAGTGAAGGGAGTTGGGTGCCTGAGCCAGGAAGATTGAAGGAACCTCTGCTGATAAGGAATGCCAGACTCAGCTGTGCTGTAGAAATTTGCTGGGGGCAAGAAGGAACCAGCATACACTAATGAGTGCAGAAGCAGTGGGGCAGGGACACTGCTGGCTGTGGGCACTTACAGGAGGCTAGAGGTCTTGGTTTCAGTTCCAGGCCAAAGAGGAGAATTGAAGGATCTGAGGCCAGAGGCACCATGCCCAATACCCCAGGACTAGAGGTGATTACAAAAACCAAGCTACTATAAATTAAAAAAAAATGAACTGGCAAAGGAGAATTTGACTATAGAGTTACTATGGGAATAGAGAAGGCCAGGGTTCTTCTTCAGAGGAGGATAATGAAGCAAAGAAACCCTATTCTACCCCAAAGAGTAACATCAAATGGTCACCTTCCCAAAAAGAATTCATAGAAGAACTTAAAAAAGACTTTAAAAATCAAATGAAAGAGATTGTGAAAAAACTGAAAAAAAGTGAGAACAATCCAAGAAAAACAAGAAGATTATGAAAATGAAGTCAGTCAATTAGAAAAGGAGATACAGAATCTTAAGGAAGAAAATGACTCCTTAAAAATCAGAATTGGGCAAGGGGAAGCCAGTGAAATTATAAGAGATCAAGAAATAATAAAACAAAATATAAAGAATGCAAAAATAGAAGAGAATGTGAAACACCTCATAAGAAAAACAACTGAACGGATCCAACAGATCAAGAAGAGAAAACATAAGAATAATTGGACTACCTGAAAGCTATGATGAAAAAAAAAAGAATCTTTATACAAGAATACAAGAAATAATTAAAGAAAATTATCCTGAAAAACAAGAGGCGGAAAGTAGAAATAGATAAAAAAAATCTGCCAATCACCACCCAAAAGAGATTTCATGGGGAAAACCCACAGGGATAACATAGTCAAATTCTGAAACCCCCAGCTCAAGGATAAAAAATTACGAGCAACAAGAAGAAACAATTTAAATATGGTGGTGCCACAATTAGAATCACACAAGACCCTAGCAGTGGTGACACTAAAAGATCACAGGTCTTGGAACACTATATATTGAAGAGCAAAAGAACTGGGGTTCTGGCTGAAAATATACCCAGCAAAACTAAGCATAATCCTGAATGAAAAAAATGGATATTTAATCAATTGTCAGACTTTCAGGATTTGTAAACAACAACAACAACAACAACAACAAAAAAACAAAAAATTAAACCTTAACTTAATAGAAGATTTGACATATAAGAGCCAAGAGAAATATAAGGTATGTACCAAAAACTAATTGCAAGGGACTCAATAAGGACAGACTGTTTACCTTTCATGTATATAAAATGTATAATGTATGTCTAAGATTGTTATTAGTAATTTGGTAGTTCATAAGGAAGATTGGGGTAGACCTGAGTATGATATGATTTTAAAAAGTATAACTGTTTAGGAATAGGCAAAAAGAGTAATTATCTTATACAAATGAGATATGAGAGGAAGAACTGACACAGAGGAATTAGATGTGGAGGGGGAGGGCTGGTTGTTCTGGAAACCTACTTTCATTGGGAATGGGTTCAAGAGGGAATAATATATATATATATATCTAGAGGAGTATAAAAGTCTTCAAAATTAAGAAAGAAATAAAATGTTAAGGGGATAGGGAGGGGGGAGAGGATAAGGAAGGGATCTTTAGAGGGAAGGGTGAGGAAATAGTTTAAAGGGTGGGTTTACAAGGGTGTTTAGATTAATGGGAATGGGAGGATAAGAGAGGGATCCTTGGAGGGGTATAGGTTAAGCAATAGGAAGGCAAGATAGTGGGTAGAAGTAAAGTAGAGGAGTCAGGAAGGATAGGAAATAAGAGATACACACAAACATAAAATAAAAATCTGGAGTAGAATTTGTTAGGGAAAGAAATAGGGGTGGTAATTATGATTTCAGACAAAGCTAAGGTTAAAGCAGGTTTAATCAAAAGAGAAAAATAGTTAAACTACACTATGTGTCAGCTATATTTATCAATATTGTTTTGGACTATTTAAAACAACTAGACAGTATAAGGCAGGAATATTGATGTGGTGTAGGAAATGATGAGTTGGTGGACTTGGAAAAATATGGAAAGACTTAGACTTATGAAGGAAGAGGTTATCCACCCCCAGAGAAACAGGATAAATAAGTATAGTATGGTCTTACATAGATACATATGAATGTATATATCTCTATATGACTATGATTATTGATATCTAAGTATAGGTATGTGTAAATAAGTGTAAATATATGGGTATATGTATATGTATATGTATATCTTTATATGTATATCTACATATGTATGCATGTATATATAGTGTATGTGTATGTATATGTGCATGTATGTATGTATGTGTGTATATCTATGTCTATATCTATCTATCTATCTATGCTTAATTGTGGCCTTCTGGAGGGGGAGGAGGAATGGGTAAAAAAAAACAAAGGAAAAAGTGCACAGCAGAGAACGAAAGAAAATTTATAAGAAAGCAAAGAAAAGATGGACAGTTCTCAACACAATGCATAGTATTTATTATGTAGGCTTTCTTGAAATGGAAATTTGTTGCTGTATATTTTGAATCCTCTCATGTTCTGCTGTGCACATGGCAATGCTTTTTTCTTCTTATTTTGTATTATTTTCATTTTAGTATTTAAGTTTGTTTCTTTTTTCTTTCTTATTTTGTATTTAAGTTTAAAATAAACAATTTACAAATAAAATTTTTAAAAAAAGGAAAAACTGAGTGCTGCTGAATTGATGTTTTGTGGTGCTGGAGAAGACTTTTGAGAGTCCCTTGTACAGCAAGGAGATCAAATCAGTAAATTCTTAAAGAAATTAATTCAGGCTATTCACTGGAAGGTCAAATACTGAAGCTAAAGTTTAAATACTTTGGCCACATAATGAGAAGATGGGACTCATTGGAAAAGACGCAGATTTTGGGAAAGATTGAAGGCAAAAGGAAAAGAAGATGGCAGAGGATGAGATGGATAGATAGTGTCATGGAAAAAATGAACATGAACTTGGACAGACTTTGAAACATGGTAGAAGATAAAAGGGCTTAGTGTGCTATGGTCCATGGGTCATGAAGAGTTGGACACAACTGATTGACTGAGTAACAACAATAACCAGGCTGTCCACCAAAATTGTGAGTACCTAGAGTGAAAAATATTAATAGAATCTCACACTTGGAAAGGATTTTAGAGGTCTTTTAATTGAGATTTTCAACTTGTGGTCCATGGACCCCAGAAAGCTCCTGGGACCCTTTCTGGAAGTCTGCAAGGTCAAAACTATTTTTGTAACAACACTAAGACATTTCTTGACTATGAAAATGCTTTTCCCATTTCCAGTTATCTGTGTGAGGCCAGTTTTTCTTCAATGAAAGCAACATATTGAATGCAGAAGCAGATAGGAGAATCCAGCTATCTTCTATTAAGTCAGACAAAGAGATTTGAAAAAAAGATGTAAAAAAATGGCATTTTTTTTAATAAAATTATTTTTGCTTTGGAAAATATAGTCATTTTTCATAAAAATATTTTATGTTAGCATATGATGGGTTTATTATTGTTATTTTAAATGAATTAGTAAGTGGATATTTTAAAATTTATCAGATTTAATTTCTAATGGAGTAAATGTTAATAGATATAACACATAAACAAAAATTCTTTGGTGGGGCTTCAATAATCTTTAAGAGTATAAAGGGATCCTGAGATAAAAAAGTTTGAGAATCACTGCTCTAGGTCATCTAATACTTGAAAAGGAACATCTTTTAGAGGCTGCCTAACCTCTATTTGAAGACCTCCAGTCATGGAGAACCCATGACCTCCTGAGACATCCAATTTCCTTTTTAGATACACTTCTAATCATTAGGAAGGTTTTCCTTATATCAAGCCAAAATATGTCTATTTGCAACTTCTTCTCACTGCTCCTAGTTTGTTTTTGTTTTTGTTTTTTTTTTTTTTTGGTTGGGCAATGGGGGTTAAGTGACTTGCCCGGGGTCACACAGCTAGTTAGTGTTATGTGTCTGAGGCCGGATTTGAACTCAGGTCCTCCTGACTCCAGGGCTGGTGCTTTATCCACTGCATCACCTAGCTGCCTCTCACTGCTCCTACTTTTGCCCTGTGGGGCTAAGCCAGAGAAGTCTAATTCCTGTTCTATGTGACAGAAACACTTAAAATATTTTCTGATAGCTATTATGTCTCTCTCCTTTTCTCCCCAAAGTCTTCTGGTTTCCAGGCAAAATATCTCCAGTTTCTTCAACTGATGCTTGCTTGTATGATTTCATGCCATCTTGGTCACATGCACCTGGTCTCCTCTCAGTTTATCAATGTCCTTCCTAAAATAACGGTACCCAGAAATGAACACAATACTCCAGGCATTGGCTGAACAGAGAAGAAGGACTAAATTCCTTTGTTCTATATGCTGTACCTTTATAAACATAACCTAAAAGTGTTTTCCTCTATTAAAGGTCTCCTCTGATTCCTGATCATGGGGATCTATGCCATAGGCTCTTTCCATGGATGGTGGAACTCAATCTGTTAAATAACACATGCTTTATGGAATGAAATGATGCACAAGAAACACTATGAGACACATGTCATCCAATACAAGTCAGAAGAGTCATTATAGTTGGTAATTCTGTCATGTCTATCAGGCATGAAAAACAGGGGAAAATGCAGTCTTCTCAGAGAGCTGTTATAGAGGAGTTTGCATTTTATCCTTGGAGCTTTTTGAACAGGGGAGTGATGTTGTCAGGTCTGTGCTTTAGAAGTATCACTTTGCAGCTGAGTAGAAGTTGTATTGGAAAGAGAGATCTGAATCAAGGAGCCCATTTCAGAGGATCTTGCTGTAGTCCAGGCAAGAAGTGATGAGGACTTGAAGCAGGGCAGTTTATCTTTGAGTGCTGAGAAGTGGATGAATGTGAGTGATGTTGTGGAGAGAAAACTGAGAAAACCTGGCAACTAATTGCATACGACGGTTGAGGGAGTGTCAAGGGTGACTCCATGGTTTTGAATATGGTGACTATTGTGCTTTTGACAGAAATAGGGAAGTTAGCCAAAAAGGTGAGAGTAGTGGAAAAAGGTAAGTTCTATTTTGGATATTTTGAGTTTGAGATCCTTATGGAATAGTTGGAAATATCCAATAGGCAGTTGGTGCTATAGAACTGGAGTTCAGCACGAAGATTAGATCTGGGAGTCATCTGAATAGAGGTAATAGCTGAACCCAGCGAAAATGGTGAAATCACCAGGATAGAGGGTAAAGAAAGACAAAAGAAAAGGGCTCATGGTTATACCTGAAGTTGAGGCTGTGATGTAGTCAATGACCCAACAAAAGAGAATAAGATGGATAGGCCAGATCTGTACGAGAAGAATCAAGACAGCAGTGTCATAAAAATCCAGAGAGGGTAGTCAACAGTGTTGAATATTGCAGAGACCTCAGTAAGGACAAGGACTGAGAAAAAGTCACTTCATTTGGCAAATAAGATTTCGTTGATAATTTTGGGAAGAGCAGTTTCAGCTGAGTGATGAGACTAAGTACTGAGTGGGATGAGTGAAGATAGAGGCAATGAATGGAGGCAGCTCTTTCTAAGAATATGGCTGAAAAAGAGAAGGGAGATATAGGATGATATTCACATCACCTCTGAAATTTTCTTTCTGGAAATTTGAGATTTTATTAACTTTGAACTTCAGAACTCAGATGTAATATTATTGTCAATCTATTTCCTCATCTTCCTATAATTATATTTGCTTTTCTTTAAGCATAGGCATCAACATAAATGAAAAAAATAAAGAATCTTTTATATTAGTATGTATTTGAAACAGGGGTTCTTAACCATGGGCAGATTTCATGGGTCCATGAACTTGGATGGGAAAAAAAACTACATCTTATTTTCAGTAACCTCTACTTGAAAATTAGTAATTCTTTCAATTATGAATTAAAAAAATATTCTAAGAAGACATCCACAAACTTCACCATACCACTCAGATTGTCATCAGATTGTTAAAGGAGTCACAAAAAGTTAAGAATATCTGTTAAACATTTATTTTTGTTTAATCACAAGTATTGAAGGAGTATGGTTTTTAATACTCTCCCCACTGCAAATGCATAGAATTTTATCTCTCTGGGTCTCCGTTTCCTCATCTGTAAAATGTACTAGATGATTTCTAAAGTTCTTTGTGAGGTCGAGAGGTGCAGTAGAAAGTGCTGGATTTGGAGTAAGGGAGTCTGGATTTGAATCTTGGATCAGCTAGCTACTACCCATGTGATCTTAGTTTGCTACTTACTACCCAGGTGCTTTTAAGTCTCTCCTTGGGCTTCAGTTTCTTCATCTGTAAAATGAAAGGATTCATTTATGGGGAACGAAGGGGAATCTATGACTCCCCCTAGAATTTCACTTAGCTGCAACATTCTATGATCCCTTGTTTCTATAGGAAAATGCATTCCATCCCCCAAAGAAATAATTTACAAGCTTTTGGAATAGAACTCATTTGTAAGTTGACTTCCTGCATGGTATAATCAAAACTATCTCAATAGTAGAAGGGTATGAAAATGTACTTTTCCCTGCATGTGGATCTTCAGCAATAACAATTCAAAGGGGGTGTGTGTAATCATTCTTCTGCTCCACACATTTCGGTCTCTCTCCATACAATTCACATCTCTTATGAAACCGCCAGAGAAAATTATGTTAAATTATTATTGTTAATTCCAAGTTCAAGGTCCTCAGTTTTCATAATTGATACCTAGGTCCTTAAGCAGGCTCTTACAAACAGCATCTATGGTAAACCCTGAGTCAGTTTGAATTGAGGTCAGATGCTGCTGTCACAATAATCAGTGGCTGTCAGTGATTTTCCATTTATCCACTGTAGGTGCCTCCAGCTTTACTCCCGAGGTCACTGGGCTGCTGACAATGGTAATTAAATGCAAGTGTACAACTTGCATGGTCTGATTTCTATAATAAAAATCAATGGCTCACTTCTCTGGAGGGGCCAGGATGATGTATCTGGTGTTTCCAGGAAAGGGGACATTAATGATGTTAACTGAATGGGCTAAGTGCATGGACTGTGGAATGGGGTTCTGATTAAGTTGGCTGGTGTGCATTGATGAGATGTATGCAGCCATCCTTTGACAAATAAGTGATCTCGAGTACTTGTGCACTTGGTCAGAACTTGCAATTTTGTGATCTTGCCTTTAGGGATCTTGATTTCATGGTATCCTACCTTTTGGAGGATTCTAAGGGGATTAGAATGAAAGTGAGTACCACTTGGGTTCTATTCCCATTCATTAAACTGGTGATGATTTAATCCTGGAGCTTCCCTGAGGAAACTCCTGGACTTGGGGCAGGTCATACGTGCAGGGTGTAGTTGCTGCATTTGTCTAAGTGTTTGTATACTGAGCACAGACAGGTTAAGTCAAGTCAACAGATATTGATCGAACTCTTGCTATGTGCTTGGCATTGTATTAAGCACTGAGGAAATAAAGAAAGGCAAAAGGCATGATATCTGCTCTCAAGGAGCTCACAATATAATGAGGGAGAAAACATGGAAACAACCAGGTACTTACAAGATTTGTACCCTCCCAGGATAAACTGATCACTTCTAATCTCATCAACATGCTGCTAACTGAAGCCTTGAATAATCAATATCTTCCCACCTCCCTCAGCCTCCTCTCCCCTCTGATTGGAGGCTGGAAGGCCCCAAAGCTTTCCTTTACAGAGGGCAGAAATGGGATTTACAGCTCACTCCAGTCTCCACCTACAACTCTGCTTGATTTCAACTCCATGGAACAAAATCCCTAACCTCCCACCCCTGTTGCCAGCTTCCTTTTGTATGCAGTCTTCTGCCCTTAAGTTCCTTGAGCGCAGAGACTGCATTGCTTTTACTTATTTGGATCCGCAGCACTCAGTGCCTGGCACATAGTAGGTGCTCAATAAATGTTTCTTGAATTGAATTGACTGATATATAGAGGATAAACTGGAGATAACCAACTGAAGGAAGCCACTGGCATTCAGGAGGATCCAGAAAGGCTTCTTATGGAAGGTGGGCATTTAGCTGGGATTTGAAGGATTCATTATTACCTAGGGCAATTGTAATAATAATACTTGACATGTATGTCATGCTTTAAAGTTTGAAGAATGCTTTATATACATGATCTCATTTCGGCAGCATCCTTATAAGATAGGTATTATGGGCATCAGGAGAAATTGAGGCTCAGTGACATTGAGACTTGCCCATAGTTACACAGCTTTCAACCTGGGTGCAAACACCAGCTCTGCTATTTACTACACGTATGACCTAGGACAAGGTCCCACAAGATGACTTAACCTCTCTGAGCTTCAGTTTCCTTATTTGCAAAATGAGGTTATTGCATCAGATGACCTTTAAGGCTCCTTTCAACTCAGATCTTATCTTGTGTTAGAACCTAGGCCATTCCAACTCCAATCATAATTCTCACTGATGTTTAAGATGGTGCTTTCAAGTTTGCAAAGTCTTAGAATAACCTTAGAAGATGGGCACAACAGGCATTATAATTCTTTCTTTAGAGATGAAGGTGAACATCCTAGATATTAAGTGATTTACCTCTAGCCACAAACCAATAAGTATTTGGATTTGAAATAAGTATTTGAAATAAGCAGGATTTCAGCCCAGGTGTTCCCAATTCCAGCTCCAGCACTCTAGTCACTTGACCACTGACTCCTAGTCCAGAGCTTCTTTGTACTCCTGGCTCTAATCCTGACTTTGGGAATTCAAAACCATGCCTCAGCTGCTATCTCATCCTGGCATGTCCCTCTGTGCCTGAGGCCTCCTCATCTTGGAATATCCCTCTGCCAGACTAGCCCCTTTCTCCCATTAGTGAGTTTCTCTTGGGGCTACCATTTTGTGGAGTGGCCCAGGTTGGCCAGTCTTCATTCATCTTCTGGCTCTGGTCCTGATTTCCAGACTTCAAAACCATGCCCCGTTGCCAGGTATTTTCATTTTCTACCCTCCATAATCCCCTTTTAGTTGTTGTGTGCATGTATGTGTGCGTGTGTGTGTGTGTGTGTGTTTGTGTATTGTATTCCTCCATTTATTAGAAGGTAAGCTCCTTGAGGTCAGGGACTATCTTTCTTTTTGTTTGTATTTGAATTCCCAGGGCTTGCTTAGCTCAGTAACTGACACATAATAAGTGCTTAATAAAGGCTTGTTTCCTGACTTCCAAATACTTCCTTCCCTGCTATTAATGCACCAGCCTCTAGGATCTCCCACTGCCCAAAGTGGGCTTTTATGAGTCCTGTGCTCTGGATGACAAAGACTATCATGCTACAGCTCCAGTGGATTTACAGTTACAAGGGATCTAGCCTAAAACTCCATTTTATAGACCCAACTCATTTCTGAGTCCTTTTGGTTTTTACCTCCCTAACATCTTCCACATCTGTTCCTTCTCTCCACCACTGTAGTTCAGGCTCCCGTCACTTTTTTTGCCTGGATACTGCAATAGTTTCCTCATTGATTTCCTCATCTCAAGCCTCTCCCCCTCTCTAATTCATCCTCCACACAGCTGCCAAACTGATTCCCAAAGCACAAGTTTGACCATATCACTCCAATGCTTGAGAAGCTTCACTGATTCTCTATTGACTCTAAGATCAAAATAAAAATGTTGTCATTTAAAGTCCTTCATAACCTGGTTCCAAGCTATTTTCTTAGACATATTCCTCATTACTCTACCTCATTCTGCTGAGGCAATGAGGTGGTGCAGTGGGTAGGTGTCATCTTTGACTCCTTACTCTCTGTCATCCTCCATATCCGATCTGTGACCAAATCCTATCAATTCTACCTTTACAACATCTCTCATATACATCCTCTTCTCTTTTCTGACAATGTCACCACCCTGATGCAACCTTTTGTCACCTCATATTTAGACTACTGTGACCTAGCCTGCCATAAATCTCTCTCTCTTCCAATCCAAACTACTCTCAGATGTCAAATTGAACAACCTAAAGGAAAAGTCGGTCATCTCTCATTTGATAAACCCCAGTAACTCTCTAAAAACTTTAAGATCAAACATAAAGTCCTCTGTTTGGTCTTCAATGCCTTTAATAACCTGCCTCTCTCTCTTTCTGGTCTTCTTCTTCTTCTTTTTTTTTTCGTTGAGGCAATTGGGGTTAAGTGACTTGCCCAGGGTCGCACAACTAGTAAGTGTCAAGTGTCTGGTATGAGGCCGGATTTGAACGCAGGTCCTCCCGACTCCAGGGCCGGTGCTCTATCCACTGCGCCACCTAGCTGCCCCCATCTTTCCGGTCTTCTTACACCTTACTATTCCCTATGTCCTCTGTGATCTGCTGACACAGGCATCATTGCTGTTCCTTGCCCAAGATACTGCATCTTCCTACTCTAGATATTTTTATTGCCTATTCCTCCATGTCTGAAATTTTCTCCCTTCTCATTTCTACCTCCTGGCTCTCCTAGTTTCATTCAAATCCCAGCTAAAATCCCACTTTTCACAAGAAGCCTTTCTGGATCTCTCTCTCTTTTTTTTAAGGCAATTGGGGTTAAGTGACTTGCCCAGGGTCACACAGCTAGTAAGTGTCAAGTGTTTGGTCTGAGGCTGGATTTGAACTCAGGTCCTCCTGACTTCAGGGCTGGTGCTCTATCTACTGCACCACCTAGCTGCCCCCTGGATCTCTTTTAATGTTAGTTCCTTCCCTCAGTTGATTACCTCCAAATTATTGAGTATATAGCTTATTTATAAGTGGTTGTTTTAGTATTTTTCCCCCAGTGTAAGCTCCTTGACAGCAAGGACTATCATTTGCTTTTCTTTGCATAATGCCTGGCATACACTTGCTAAATATTCACTGACTGACTGACTGATGAAGCAGAAAATAGCTTTTTGACAAGATATAGTACCCATTCATGCTAAAAACTCTAGGAAGTATGGGAATAAATGTATTTTTCCTTAATGTGATAAGTGGTATCTATCTAAAACCCAAAACTACCATTGTCTACAATGAGGATTAATTAGAGGCCTTTCCAATAAGATCAGGAGTAAAACAAATACACCCATTATCATTATTAACATTCAACATAGTGCTTGAAATGCTGGTTATAGCAACAAGACAAGAGAAAGAAATTGAGGGAATAAGCACAGGCACAGATGAAACAAAATTATCACTTTTTTTGCAAGTGATATGACAATTCACTTAGAAATCCCTAGAGTCAACTGAAAAAATAATAGAAACAATTGACATTTTCAGCAAAGTTATAAGATATAAAATAAACTTACATAAATCATCAACATTTCTGTTCATTACAAACAAAATCAACCCAGAAGAGGTACAAAGAGAAATTCCATTTCAAATACTTAAAGAAAGTATAAAATACTTGAGACTGAACTCCAGGTGTTAGCAACAGTACACAAGGAGAAGATGAAGAAAGAGATGGACAAATAGTTGGATTTAACATTTAACAAAAGGATTGAGTTAGAAAAGGTCATGATTTAGTGTCCCAATTTTTTTTTCACGTCCCCTGCAACACTTGCTGCTTTCCCCTTCAATCATTTTGGCCAATTTGGTAGGTAGGTGTAAAATGATATCCAAAGGTTGTTTTAATTTGCATTTCCCTAATCAATAATGATTTAGAATAGTTTTACATGACTATAAATTGTTTTGATTTCTTCATTGGAAAACTGCCTGTTCATATCCTTTGACCACTTATCAGTTGGGGAATGGCTCATATTCTTAGAGATTGGATAAAGTTCTTTATATATTTTAGATATGAGATCTTTATCTGAGAAACTGCTTTTAAATTTTATTTGTCTAAAAAGTTTTTTTATAATTTCATTTATGTAGTTCCTGTGTTTTGTCAGGTATATTCTCAGGTATTTTATGCTGTCTAAAATTATTTTAAATAGAGTTATTGCAGAGTTTTGCTTGTGATATATAGGAGTGCTGATGATTTATGTGCATTTACTTTACATCCCACTACTTTGCTAAAATGATTAATTGTTTCAAGTAACTTTTTAGTTGCATCTTTGGGAATTTCCAAATATATCATCATATCATCTGCAAAAAGAGATAGTTTTACTACCTCATTCCCTAACCTGATTCCTTCTGTTTCTTTTTCTTCTCTTATTGCTATTGCTAGGATTTCCAATACAATTAAGATTCTGAATGGACTGATGTGTGTTCTTAATTCTGGGTTTACAATCTCTTATTCTCCTCATATTCTCCCTCTCTATGGTCTGCATCTGAAAGACTGGGTGGGAGCTAGAGAAGATAAAGAACAGATGGACGTATTGATTTTCTCCTTAAACAACTCCCACAATGTTCTTATGTTCTTGAAATAAATATGGTGATTGTGTTACTATCATAATGTTAGTACACATGAGGTGACCAGATAATTTCATTTGGCCAGGGTAACCTCAATTGTCTACTTATCTTGTTAGGATCAAGTGAGATAACATGTGAAGTGCTTTGTAAACCTTAGCATGGTAAGTAAATGTTGATTATTATTATTATTATCATCATAAGGTGAATGTGGTACCCATGTAAGATGTGTGTATCTATTTGGTTTGCCTAGATGGACCTCTCAAGAAGGTGTTGATAGAGATCTGGAATCTTACCCACTCCTCTCCAAGGCAAATTGATTCCTTCCTGGACAGAAGTAGCTTAAAGACCATAAGGCTGGCAGCTCTGTTCTCCTCTGAGAGAGAGGGGTACTGGATTAGATTATAACTATCTGCCCCCCCACCCCAAATATTACTGGCCAAGATTGTTTAGGTTCCAAATCAAATAACATTTCTCGCTTCTCTGGTTGCTATCCCTTAAAGAGGAAGTGATAGCTCCAAACTTACATCCATAGTTGTAAACTATGTAGCTAAAGTGCTAGTTACACAAAAGATCATAACAAATAGTAACTAGTGAGTAAACTCATTCATCCAAGCATACAGCAAACACAATCAGAAAAGTTATATAGATTAGAATATACCAGAAAATGCACAGAGTGAATGAACTATTCTCCTGGGAGTACGCTATGATGGCTTAAACAACAGAAAGGTTCCAATCTCTCCCAAGGGCAAATTCCTCCATGTCCTTAGGGGGTTAAGTTAGAAATCAGAGACGTGTTGAGATGCCAGCTTTTCTATGTCTGCTTACAAAAGTCTTTTCTCTCTTGGTCTAGGGGTCTCTCCTCAAAGAAAGTCAGCAACTACATGTGTATTTCTCTTTCAAAGCAGGGAAAGAAGAATGTCTCCTCTCTAAAGCCCTAGAACCAACTCCACCCCTCATATACCCGCACAGCACCAAACTATCATTCTCTCTACCAGTGAGGAGAGTCTTACACAAATGCTCCAAGCTTGGAACTCAGGCTACATTCTTAGATGACTTTCCCAAGGTCACACAGGTACTGAGTCACAGAGCTGAGACTTGAATCCTAGTCCTCTGACTCTATCTCTAGTACTCTTTACACTATACACACAAATTAAAGTATTACTTAACCATCATTCATATACAATGTATTTTCATCTCAAAGAAGCCTTATCTACGTTCCATGTGGCTGTTAGACAACAATTATTACCTTCTTTCCTTCTACACTCCTGGTTGGTTTTTCTGGTACTATTCTCCCCCAGCTCTAAAATTTTGTTGGAAGCTTTGTTCTGGTGTGCCACTGAAATGTTTCTTCTGCTCACCTTGATGCACCCAAAATGGGTTAGGGCATTTTAGGGCTATGGCTGCTCTTATTTATAAAGACATTGATTGGAAAGGGTGATGAATGGAGGGTAATGGACAGTGGTTTCAGCTGGGACGTGACAATGTAGGCTACATGGTAAGAGTGCATTTAGGATTGGACAGTTCAGTTACTGGGAATACAAGTCTTGGAACTGATAGGGCCGGGCAGTAATGATATCTGAAGCTTAAGCCAAAGTTGACAGCTTGGAATATCAACTTAGGAACCAGAGTCAGTAATGATGTTTTAAAATTTTTTAAATTATTTTTATTTTTCATTTTATTTTGAATTTATGGAATAAAACAAGCATTTCCATAACATAGTACAAGAAAAAAGATAATTGTACATGAAACGGCAAATCTACTATGCACAACTTGTTATTCCTTTCAAATATACAACAAAATTATCATATAAATTTCTTTTTTTCTTCCCTCCCACCCTGCCTTAGAGATGGCTACCATTAGACACAAGTAGTATATGTATGTGTGTGTGAAATTATTCAACACATACTTCTATTTATCTATTCTTTCTCTAGATGCAGACAGTGTCTTTTTTCATGTCCTTTACAGTTAATTTGGGCATTTATAATAGTCAAAATAGTCACTCAAAGTTATTATTAAAACAATATTGTTTATATTATATACAAAGTTCTCTTGGTTCTGCTCATTTCTCTCTTCATTATTTTGTGCAAGTCTATCCATGTTTTTCTAAGATCATCGAGCTCATCCTTTCCTATAGTACAGTACAATTCCAACACAATCATATACCCATGACCTGTTCAGCCATTCCCCAATTGATGGGCATCCCTGCAATTTTCATTTTGACCCGGTATCCTCATTACTAGAATAAGGAAAAATTAGTAATGATGTGTTAATAGGATACTGGGTCAAAGCTAGAAGTAAAAATCAAGTCTAAGATGTCTAATAGGTGGTGAAATCTCAGGTTCACGAATCAAGAATTCAAGAAGGGTTTTGGTACTGGATAAATAACTGGATGTTCAGCCTCCAAACCAAAATACATTTGTAATTAAATTGATTTGGGAATTCTTTTCAAGGTTGTATATTGCAACCCAACCATACTGCCAATTCTATGTGACTTTTGTCCTTGTTCTCCCAAAACATTGGTTCAGGGGGTCCTCTCTTCAATGTTCCTTGATTTCTCTGAATATCATAAGGGTACCAGTAAAACACTGTCTATCTACCTGTTGTCTCTTGTTCTTTCCATGTGAGCAGTCCATCTTTTCTTCCTGTCACAGAATTCCTTGATGATATCCTTAACTTCTGTTTTTTTGGAGTTCTCATTGGTTTTATGTTACGGCCTACTTACACCTTCCATGTACCTTTCCATGGCCCTCTGTGATACCTATCTTTAGTTTTTTGCAAGCAGTGATGTTCCACATTCTCCTGCCATATAGCAGCACTGGTGGTATACATATAAATATATGCACACACATATATGTGTATATTTATATATGTTTATGTATATGTATGTATGTATGTATGTATGCATGTGTATATGTAACACCATCCATGGCTTTCATTCCTGCACATGTGCTACTAAATGAAGATTGAGAAAATCATGCAACCTTTCTGACTGGGTTCAATGCAAATTTAGGTTACATAACCTTAATTGAACCCTTATACCACTATACTACTCTAATTAATTCACTGCACCCCTCATCACAATGGCTCTTCCAAAACGTTTCCATTCCTTTTTGACCTCCCATGGCTCCCCACTCTCTCAGCTAAGAACCTTGCCTCATTTGGAAAAATTGAGGATATTCATCATGAGCTCCTTTCCCCCCCTTCTTTTCATCTCACATCAACCAGCTGTCTTCTGACACTATCTTCTCCTTAACCCATCTCACATAATAAAATGGGCCCTTCTCTTTGCTAAAGCAAATTTGTCTACATGCATAAATGATTCCATTCCATTCCATCTTCTCCAGCAGATTGTTCTCTCTTTCATGCCCACTCTTTCACTTATTTTCCATCTCTTTTTGTCTATTGGTTGTCTTCTTACTGTCTACAAATATACCCATAACTCCTCTATCCTCAAAAAACTCTCACTTGATCCATCCATTCCCACTAGCTATCATCCCATATCTTGCCTTCCTTTCGTGGCTAAACTCCTTGAGAAGGCTGTCTACAATAAGTGTCTTCATTTCCTTTCCTCTCACTCTCTTCCTAACGCTATACAGTTTTGCTTCTACCTTATCATCCAAAAGACGCTGCTTTTTCCAAAGTTACTAATGATCTACTAATCTAATGACCTTCTCTCAATCCTCAACCTTCTTGACCTCTTTACAGTCTTTGATACTGTCATTTGCCATCTCCTTGATACCCTCTTCTCTCTAGATTTTTGTGAAATTACTCTTTCTTGATTCTCTTCCTACCAATGCTCAGTCACCTTTGCTGGATATTCATGTCATATCCACTAATGTATCTCAGACAACTCTGTCCCAGGCCTCTTTTTCTTTTTCCTCTATGCTGAGGATTCTTAAATCTACTTATATAACCCTCCCATCTATTTTTTGCATTTTCAACTATCTACTGGACATCTTAAACCAGATGTGTGGTAGATGTCTTAAACTCAATATATTTAAAAATGAGCTTCCTTCTCTTTGGGGGACCAAAACCTTTCCCTCTTCCTAACATTCTTTTTTTTTTTTGTTTGGGCATTGCAGGTTAAGTGACTTGCCCAGGGTCACCCCACTAGTAAGTGTTATGTGTCTGAGGCTGGAACTCAGGTCCTTCTGAATCCAGGGCCGGTGCTCTATCCACTGGGCCACAAAGCTGCCCCCTCTTCCTAACGTTCTTATTACTGTTGAAGGCACCACCATCCTTGAAACCTGGGTGTCATCCTTGACTCTTCACTCTCTTTCACCTTCTAACTACAATCTGTTGCTAAAGTCTATTGATTTACCTTTATAACACCTCTCACATATGTTCTCTTCTCTCCTCTGATACCCTGGTATAGGCCTTCATCTCTTTATGCCTGTACTATTGCAATAGCCTTTTGGTTGATCTCCTTGATACAAGTCTCTCCCCACTCCAGTCCACCATTTATTCAGTTATCAAGATGATCTTCCTAAAATGCAGGTCTGACCATACTCTCTCATTACCCTTACTCAATAAATTCTAATGACTCCCTATCACTTTCAAGATCAAATATAAAATCCTATTTGGTGTTCAAAGCCCTTCATGACCCAATGCCCCACCCTTTTCCAGTCTTCTTACAGTTTATATCTGCCTTTCCCACATATTCTATGATCCAGTGATACTGACCTTCTTACTGTTCCTTGAACAAAATACTCCTTCTACCCACTTTGGGTATTTTCACGGATTGTCTCTGATGCCTGGAATTTTCTTCCTCTTCATCTTTGCCTTCTAGCTTCC
This sequence comes from Vombatus ursinus, assembly GCF_900497805.2. NCBI lineage: Eukaryota > Metazoa > Chordata > Mammalia > Diprotodontia > Vombatidae > Vombatus > Vombatus ursinus. Next base: position 2,046,535 of record NW_020950547.1, on the reverse strand, counting down.
TTCAAGTCCCAACTAAAATCTCACCTTCTACAGGAAGGCTTTCCTAGTCCCTCTCAATTCTAGTGCTTTCCTTCTGTTGATTATTTCGAATTTCTCCTGTCTATAGCTTGTTTGCACATAGTTGTCCTCATGCTGTCTCTCATTAGAGTTGAAAGGAAGGTCCACCTTTTACCTGATTTGTTCTTTTTGGCCCCTAAGGGTAGAGCTGAAAGCAATGGGTGAAAATTCCAAAGAAGCAAGCATAGACTTATGTTAGAAGAAACTTTCTAACAATTAGAGATGCTCTAAAAAATGAATAAATTACCTCAGGAAGCTCTGAATTCTCCCTCATTGGATATCTTCATGCAGAGATGACCATTATGTGATAGTAAAGCTTCCTTTTGGGTTTGGCTTGGATGAGATGGCTGCTGAGGTCTATTACAGCTTTAAAAATCTGTGATTCCGAGTCTTGTGGCACATTACACTACCTCCACTATGAGACCTTCCCTGATCCCTTTAACTGCTAGTGCTCTACCACAAAATGATTTTGCATATATTTTGCATGCATTTATATGTGTATATACTATTTTTCTAATGGATTGTAAGCTCCTTAAGGACAGCACTATGCATTTTTGTTTTTGTGTTTCTAGGGTGTAGCACAGTGCCTGGAATATTGCAGGCCTTTAATAATGCTTATCAATTGACTTGTAGGCAAGTGTCAGGACCTCACCATGTGGGTTAGGGCTATAAGAGTGCCTCAATGGTTTACCAACACCCCCTTACAGTTCTTAGGCATGGTTAGGATCATTTGCTTCCAAACTTACAGAAAGGGCCAAAGATTTATGGCTAGAATTCTCCTGATTTCAATTTAGCATTGCTCTGAGCCACCAGCGAGCCCTAGACTCTCACATAATTGATTTGGCTGCCGGTATGCTTTGGCTGTACTCCCTTGTCTCTCCAAAGTACTTAATGCGAGCCTGTAGACTTACTATATCTGGCAGATATAGGGGCCATTGCCAGTCATCTTGACCTATGTCTTGCCATTGGGAAGGAGACAGTGAGGCTGGTGACTTTGCACAGCCCTGCCTCACTTAAATCCAATTCACTTGCCAGTCAGGATGTCACCCTCCTGATGTCATTGGTCTTCTTCAAGAATGAAGGATTAACAACAATAATAGAGTCACTCTGAGACCAGTCTGATTATCTGCATGAAAAGTAGAGTGTGTTTATTTGGGATATTTGGGCTTACATTTCTCTGATTGTGATGGAAGCCTGTAGGGGTGGGACTAAAGCCATGAAACCTATATTGTAGATCATAAGGTGATTGACAGCCAGTGAGCTTTGTGAAAGAAGCAGGGCCTGCTTGATGTCTGATAGATTTGATTGACTACGTATGTTTTTTAGCTCTTTATCTTGACAGTCTGGTGGTGATTATATATAGCATGTGATATTTAGAGAGATAAAATGATCAAGTCCAGAATGCAGTCATTTTTCTGACAGGGGACTTTTAGAAGGCATTAGAGAAGCGTGACTATGTCTTTCTAACTGACACCTTATGTTTTTGTCTTTTATGCTGAGTGACAAAGAAGAGACTGACAGGTCTCTTCTCCAAATCGGTACAAACAGATGATGCAATGTAGTGCCTGTTATTCTAGTCAGTTCCTCACTTTTACATCAAGTGGGAACTTTGGTTTGGGTCATTTCACTGTGAAAAACAGAAAACCATTTTTAAAGGTTTTTTAAAAAAATCATTTTCCTCCCTAAAGTTAAATTTGACATGAAAAGCAATGATTTCTAAGCCTAATGAAATGAGTTCTGATGCTTGCCATATTATGAACAGCCCACTAGAGATTTAAGGTCTTCTCTGATCTTGGAAGCAAATTTCATTAGTGATTGTAAAAGTCTTGGCAGAAAGCTCTTGAGGTAATTACTGAGCACAGACGTTTTTGTAAGTGATGGCTCCTTAGACTGGGACTATTCTAGGCAGGCAAAGGCAGAAGAAGATGAACAGATGCCATTGGATTAGTTTATGTGGCCTCCTATTATAACTGTTTAAACTACTACAATGGAAGAGGGGTGGGGAAGACCTTTGTTGCCTTAATTTGTTTGCTTGATTCCGATAGAAATCAAGAAGTTTAGTAGAGAAGCAGGAATCAGAGTGTAGTATTCTGGATCCTTATGCATGTTGGGACATTTAATAAGCATCCCTACTCTCCTGGACGTAATATACTAGATTAGACATGTCATTAAAAAAACAAACAAACAGATAACCATGATGAAGACAGAGAGACAGGCCCATCTCTAGACAAAAATGTGAAGGAAAAAAATGAAATTTGTTCATGTGATTTCTCTCAACTGACCTTTCCCTTCCTCAGACACAGATTTTCCTCTTACATATGTTCCTATTCATCAGAAGGGTAAGGGTCTGAAAAATGGGTGGAATTGGACAAATTAGAAGGAAGGGCAAGAGATCCTTTTGATTTGTGTTTCTGTAATGATTCCTGACTGAGTAGTACAGTAAAGAGAATCATAACAATGGAATAGTCTCTATTTATTTAGGCCTCATAGAATCACTAAGTATAGCTTGAATGCCACCTTAGACAAAAGGCCTTTCTTAAGTGCTCTTCACTCTTCCTGCCAAGTTGTGAATAAGCTTCCTTCCTGAAATTACTTTGTATTTACTTATTTGTAAATATTTGCTTATCTTCTAGTGGAGTATAAACTCCTTGCAGATGGGGACCATTTTAATTTTTTTTTTCTTTTTATGTTTAGTAGTTCAAACAATGCTTTACCTATAGTATATACTTAATAAATGTCAAATTAAATTGAAGAGCCCATCTAGTTTATCTCTCTATCCCTCAGGCAGGACTATACTAAAAATATTACAGATGTAAATGGGGTATTCCATACCTCTCAACCCCAGTTAATGTAACTAACAAGATGTTTTGTGCCCTGATTCATAGAATATCTTTTTTTAAAAATTTATTTATTTTTAGTTTTCAACATTCACTTTCACAAGATTTTGAGTTCCAAATTTTCTCCCCATCTCATCCTTCCCCCCACCCCAAGATGGCATGCATTCTGAATACCCCTTCCCCTAATCTGCCCTCCCTTCTATCTCTCTCACCCCCCTTCTCTTATCCCCTTCCCCTTCTATTTTCCTGTAGGGCAGGACAGATTTCTATACCCCATTTCCTGTTATTTCTTATTTCCCAGTTGCATGTGAAAACAATTTTTTAAACATGTGTTTTTAAAACTTTGGATTCCAAATTTTTTCCCTTCCTCCCTCACCACCCACCCTCATTGAAAAGGCAAGCAACTTGATGCAGGTTATACATGTGTAGTCGGGCAAAACACTTCCACAGTAGTCATGTTATGAAAAACTAACTATATTTCCCTTCATCCTATCCCGCCCCCCATTTATTCTATTCTCTCTTTTGACCTTGTCCTTCCTCAGAAGTGTTTGCTTCTGACTACCCCCTCCCCCAATCTTCCCTCTCCTCTATCATCCCCCAGCTCTCTTGTCCCATTCCCCCCCTATTTTCCTGTAGGGTAAGACAGATTTTCATACCCAATTGAGTGTGTATGTTATTCCCTCCTTAAGTCAAATCCTATGAGAATAAGATTCACTCATTCCCTCTCACCTTCCCCCCCTTCCCCTCCACTTTCTTGTCTGTTTTACATGAGATAATTTACCCATTCTACCTTTCTCTTTCTCCTTCTTCCAGCATAATCTTCCCTCACTCTTTTATTTTATTCTCCAGATGTCACCCCTTCATCTTCAACTCACCATGTACCCTCTATCTATCTATCTATCTATATACATACATATAATTTTTCCCTCTAACTACCCTAATACTGACAAAGGTCTCATGTGTTACAAAAATCATCTTTCCATGCAGGAATGTAAACAGTTTAACCTTAATAAGTCTCTTATGATTTCTCTTTCCTGTTTACCTCTTCATGTTCCACTTGTCTTGTATTTGAAAGTCAAATTTTCTATTCAGCTCTGGTCTTTTCATCAAGAATGCTTGAAAGCCTCCTATTTCACTGAATGACCATTTTTTCCCCTGAAGGATTATACTTAGTTTTGCTGGGTAGGTGATTCTTGGTTTTAATCCTATCTCCTTTTCCCTCCGGAATATTATATTCCATGCCCTCCGGTCCCTTAATGTAGAAACTGCTAAATCTTGTGTTATACTAATTGTGTTTCTACTTGAATTGTTTCTTTCTGGCTGCTTGCAATATTTTCTCCTTGACCTGGGAACTCTGGAATTTGGCTACAATATTCCTAGGAGTTTTCCTTTGGGGATCTCTTTCAGGAGATGATTAGTGAATTCTTTCAATTTCTATTTTACCCTCTGGTTCTAGAATATCAAGGCAGTTTTCCTTGATAATTTCTTGAAAGATGATGTCTAGGATCCTTTTTTAATCATGGCTTTCAGATAGTCCAATAATTTTTAAATTCTCTCTCCTGGATCTGTTTTCCAGGTCAGTTGTTTTTCCAAAGAGATATTTCATGTTGTTTTCTATTTTTTCATTCTTTTGGATTTGTTGTACAGTGTCTTGATTTCTCACAAAGTCATTAGCTTCCAATTGTTCCATTCTAATTTTTAAGGAAGTATTTTCTTCAGTAAGCTTTTGGACTTCCTTTTCCATTTGGCCAATTTTGTTTTTTAGGTCATTCTTCTCCTCATTGGCTTTTTAGACTTCTTTTGCCATTTGGGTTAGGCTATTTTTTTAAGGTGTTATTTTCTTCAGTATTTTTTTGGGTCTCCTTTAGCAAGCTGTTGACTTGTTTTTCATGATTTTCTTGCATCACTCTCATTTCTCTTCCCAGTTTTCCTCTACTTCTCTTACTTGTTTCTCAAACTCCTTTTTGAGCTCTTCCATGGCCTGGGACTGATTCATATTTTTCTTGGAGGCTTTGGATGTAGGAGCTTTGACTTTGCTGTCTTCTTCTGGTTGTATGTTTTGATCTTCTTTGTCACCAAAGTAAGATTCTATGGTTTGACTTTTTTCGTGCAGTTTGCTCATGATTCCAGCCAATGACTTGAGTTTTAAACTCTTTGTTAAGGTAGGGGTCTGCTTCCGGTGTGGAGAATGTATTCTCCCAAGCTTCAGGGGTTTTGTGCAACTGTTTTCAAAGATACTTCTAAGGACCTGTAAATTTTCAGTTCTTCCAAGGTGGTATGATAAGGCATGAGGTGTTTACTCCTTTCCTGGCCTGTGCTCTGGTTCATGAGTGACCACAAGCACTCTTTTCTACCTTGGAACTGTGGGGAGGATTTCCTCTCCACCACTACTACAAAGCTCCACCATGCCAGCACTCCTCCTTGCCCCAGGACCGCCACCCAGATCCAAGCACGGGCAAATCAAGAGAATCCTGCACCAGCAGAGAGATCCCTGCAATCCCCCTCTGATTAGTCACCTGATTCCCCTTCAATCTGTGGGCCAGAATCTCTGGAAGTGGCCTCCGCCCCGGGGCCGAGCTTGGGGATTGGGGCTCGGACCACATTTCTCTCTCACTGCAGTCACAGACTTTTCCCACTGACCTTCTAAGTCGTCTTTGGCATTCATGGGTTGAGAAGTCTGGAAACCACCACAGCTGCCCATGATTCAGTCCTCTGAGGCCTGCTCCAGGTTTGGCCTGGCGTGATAGACCTTTCTGATCAACCATCCAGGCTGTCTTGGGCTGTAAATTTGTTTCACTCTGTCTTTTTGTGTGTTCTGCTGCTTTAGAATTTGTTCAGAGCCATTTTTTGCAGGTATTTGGAGGGGTTTGGGGGAGAGCTCAAGCAAGTTGCTACTTTTACTCTGTCATATTGGCTCTGCCCACTCCCCATAGAATGCCTTGTTAGTTACGTTAATCATATGGTGAGATAGAATCAATCAATCAAAGGTATAAACAGTACAAAATGAATGAAAGCAGATGGCTATAGAGAAAATATCTTGTGTGGGGTTTGGATAAAACATAAAGCCAGTTTAGAATCCAACATTCCAATAGCATGTCATTTTAGTGGTAGAGCAGCTCCAGCTGAGAAGGTAGTACTTGAGAAGGTATCTCTCCCTCTGAGAAGTTGGGGACCACTTAGTAGGGGAAGATGGGGGAAGAGGAGACAGTATTAGTCTTTTCCTTTCCCTCTTAACCAGAGAATTGAATTAATCTTGTGAATTTCTAAATGTCAGAAGATTTAGGCTTCTCATCAACATTGACAGTAGCGTGTCTATCCAGAAGAACTTATGGCAGTGTCTGCATTGTGAGTCTTTAAGGACAATCTCTTCAACTCTTCCAGAAATTCTTGTTGGGCTTGTATCCATTAGAATGTTTCTTTGAGGCTTTGCTTACAGCTATTTTCACATTGTTTTCTTCTTCTGAGTTTGTCTTAGTCTTCCCTGCTGCTATAGTGGCTTTTTATGGTCAAGTTCTTTTTTTGTTGTACACTCATTTTCCAGCCTATTTCTTGACTTTGAACTTTATGTCAAAATTCGGCTCTACTCATCTGGGAGTAGGGAGACACTGTTCCATACTTTAGGATTTTTTGTGCTGCTATTTTCAGAACTAGTTCTGCAAGGAGGTCTGCAAGTTTTCAGTACTCACAAGTTGATGTGATGCAGGGAGATGTGTGGTCACCGCTCTTTTGGTCTGGGCTCTGGTCTTTACCCAGGAAGGGGTCTTGCTCCCCTATAGTTCCAAACACTAGCATTCTTCTTGGTCCTGGAACTGTAACCAAGTCCCTTTCTCTCCTGCAGCCACAAGTGCTAGTGATCCACTCTGCTTTAGAACTGTGACCAGGGTCCCTGCTCCCTTGTGATGGACCAGTAGCTGCTTTCTACCATGAAACTGTGATTCAATAGAGTTACCAATCAGAGCCAGCTGTACCCATTGCTAGCAAAGGGTCCCCGTAGTCTCTTTCTGATCAGTTGTCTGTACCCTTGTGGTCTCTGGGCTGAGAGCTCCTGAAGCTGCTGCTGCTGCTGCTGCTGCTCTTGAGACTGTCTCCAAGGCCTGAAGCTGGTGCTGTTGCCACATGCACTCTGGATCAGCCCCTACCCCTGCATCACAGACCTCTCTTGACAACTTTCTAAGTTGTCTTAGACTGGAAAAATGTCTCACTATGACTGTTTGTTAGTTCTGACACTCTAAAATTTGATTTGAGGCATTATTTTAAAGTTGTCTGAAGGAAAATTTTGGGAGAGTTCAGCTGGGTTGCTATCTGTACTGTCACATTGGCTCCACCTTCCATTTCTAATATGAAAGAAATTCCTTTTTTCATTTTGATTTAGAGCTATGAGTTGATCAGTTTAGGGAATTCTTGGTGTGGGAACTTCTTCCATTGATGCAAATTGGCAGTTGTGTAATACACTCTGTGAGATAGTTGCTTGGTGTCATTGAGAGGTGGTAACAACCATAGCTACATAGCCAGTATATATCAGAGATATGATTATGCCTATATCTTTCTGACTCTATCCACAATGGCAGACTGCCTTTTATCCCTTCTTTCTACTCTAAACATATCACTTACATATGGAAGTGCTAGAAACTGGAAGGAATCACGAAGAATGCAGTTCCCAACACTTTCCAGTACTTTCCTAGAGCCTACTTATTTAACATGATGCAAATAATACATTTAGGTTCCCAGAGAAAGCAATTTCCATTTTCATCAAGGCTCAGTCATATTGTTTGTGGATGCCCCATACAAGCCCCGTAGGGAATGTATGAATTCTCAATCATTATACTTTTGTTTCCTTTAATTATGCATTAGTTTGAGGAGCTTTCTGGCTTGGAATCAATCTTGCTTGTTTTCCAGTTATCTCTGAATTCTCTGGGTTCAGCTTAATATTTATACAGGCTCCTTCACAGCCAATCTGATTCCAGAATGACCTGTGTGAAATAGATTACTGACAACCCAAATACTGAGACACATTTTGAAAGAGAGCATATATATATGTATATATATGTGTGTTTATGTGATGTTCTTTCCCAAATGTAACACACAGATCTGTATTACTAAAGATATATCTAAGAAACTTCCAGAAACACAAATCAAAGATAGGAAGGAGACAAAAAATCAATATTCTATTAGGTCTCACATGACCTAGAATTCTACTAATACTTAGGAAAAATGCCTCTTTGATTTAATCATTTGTTGGAATAACTAACCTTGTTTTAAAATCTCTTCCTCTCTCCCCCAACCCCATCACTTTTGAGTTTACTGTCTCAAGGCACCAAAACTACATACAGAGGGACAAATTAGAAATTATTGGTTAATGGCACCAATAAATAGCAGTTATAGTGTGCAAACACTTAGGAGGTATTAGACCAATTTTCTAGCGTTCTCCTAGTGAAGAGGTAGGCATTACTTACAGGAACAAATGAAACCTAAGTTTTCAAATGTTATAACAGCAACTCAATTTTCTTCCATCATTTACCTAGTCTAATTAGAAGAAAAGGGTATTCGATAAACATTATGAAATTATTGAAAAAAATGCACCTATATTTCCTTATGTTCCAAGTCAAGTGAATTATTCTGCATGAATGGGAAACTGTGAAGAGAATATATAGGCATACTCCTCATAAAGTTGCCCTGACCAATGTCAAGTTAAAATTTCTAAGAAAGTGCTTAAAATAATATAACCAAGGTCCATCCCCAAATTACAACCAACATAACCACCCAAAGTTCTTTTGTTTTTTTCCCAGAGACTAGCCCAGTTTAGCTCTGTAGTCAGCATGAGTCTTTGTTTTTTCCTTGTATAGGATATAGGGTACTCCCTTAGGCTAGGGCTCCCAGAAAGGCTATCCCATGTTTGAGGCATTCTGTGGGTCTGTATTTGCTCACAATGAATGAAAGAACAGAAAAGCATTTTATTAAGACAACACTTTCTAGACTATGAGCTCCTTTAGAGCAGGCACTGCCGTTGGCTTTTTATTTTTTTGTACCCTTGGGGCTTAGCACACTGCCAGGCACTTGTTTTTGTTTAGTTGTTTTTAGCAATGTCCAAATCTTTGTCACCCCATTTGAGGTTTCTTGGCAAAGACACTGAAGCAGTTTGCCATTTTCTTCTCCAGCTCATTTTACAGATCAGAAAACTGAGGCAAACTAGGTTAAGTGACTTGCCCAGGGTCACACAGCTAGTAAGTGTCTGAGGCCAAATTTGAACTCAGGTTTTCCTGGTCCAGGGCTGGCAGCTTATACATTATGACACCTAGTTGCCTGGAACTTAGTAGCTGCTTAATACATATTTACTAACTATTGACTATGGACTATTATTATATGTCAAGACTGTTACTGAAGATAGAAAGTCCCTACCCTCAAGGACCTCACATGCTAATGAGGGAGACAACAGCTATAGGGTATTAGTGGCCAGACCTGTACTTTTACTAGTTAACCATAGGTCATGGCAATTCAAAGTAAATAATGTTGCATCAAATAGCATAGCAAATGAAGTGATAAGAAAAGATCTCCCTAGGTATAGGTGGAATACACTATGCCACAAATAACCATACCACAAATAGAGAAAGGCCCACATGTAGACAAGAAGTATGGCCAAGGAAATATACATGAAGGCTACACATGTGGAGAACACATGGATAGGGTACATGTGTGATGAAAGGAAACATGCCAGAAACACATGTTACCAAGGCAACCATGGGAAGAGCACACACATAAGGAACGTACATGGCTAAGCCACATGTGTGGCCAGGACCACTCATACCTCAGATGCCACTGAGTTGCTTCTATTCTCTGGTAATTTCTTTAAACTCCTATCTACTGGGCACTCTATCTCTGCTCTCCATTGAGCATCATGTTATCTCTATTTGGCATCTTGTTTTCTCCTCTTGGCCTTACATTGTTTTCACTGGGTGTCTCCACTAGTCTTAACTTTGAATGGTTAAGTGACTTGCCCATGGTCATATAACTGGTAAGCACATGAAGAGGGATCTTAATCCAGGTATCTGGACCCTACTTCCAATACTCTATCTATTACTTCAGTGAGAAAAGGTATTTTTTAAAGATATGGGCAACTTTCCAGCTTCATGGTCAATGAACATAGACTATAAATTCTATTATTTAAAGTCTTTCACAACCTTCAATCTCCTTGCTTTTCTAGCCCTACTTATCATACATTATACCCATTTGTGACCACTAAGTATAGCCAAGACTGGCTATCTTGCTATTTTCTTATGTATGACGTCCTATTTCCTATCTCTTTGCTTTGATACTTATCATTCCCTATGCTTGAAGTATACTTCATCTGCCCCTCCACCTCTTGAAATCTCTAGTCTCTTTCAGTTCTCAGCCAAGCACTATTTTCCACATCAAGCTTTCTTGATCTCTCAACTTCTATTACCCTCTACTCCAAATTTCCTCACAACTATTTTGAATATATCTACAGATGTTCATGTCATCTTTCTCAAATAGATTATAAGCACCTAAAAAAGGAACTGTTTGACTTTTGTCTTTGTAATCCCAGAACCTAGAACAGTGCTTGGTACATTGTAGGTATTCAGCAAATGCTTGTCAATTGATTAGTTGAAAATATTGTCTCAGTCTCCACCAATGCATTGCCTTAGACAGTTTTTCTCAAATAATGAGGGTCATAGGATTTATTGCTGGTAGGGACTTCTGTAGAGCTATGATCCTGAGATGTTAGAGGCATTTAATTGAACCCACTTGTTTTACAGAAGGACACTTGTCTGGTGTCATAGGAGTACTATGTAGCAGATGTAAAAACTGGATCCAAGCCCTCTCACTATAAGACCAATGTTTTCTCCCTTGTATTTCCCACCAACCTCTCTACCCAAGTCATGTTTTAGCAAGGAACAGTGATGGGAAAAGGACACACTTTACTCAAGCACTAGTTCAATCTGGTCCTGGGGGTTTGGATCTAAGCTAATGTTGTTTGAAGGAATTAGAAATCAATGCTTGTCTCCATGCATGTCAGAGTCTTGGAACTCTGCCTTTTCGGGGAAGGCATTATTCAGAACTGGACATTCCAAGCTACAGCCTGGATTTGTTCCTTTGAAGTTGTGAAAATAGTCATCCTATTTATTATATATTAATTGTTGTTTGCTACTTTGTTGAATTGAATTGAAGCAAATAACAGGAGCTAAGCAACCTTATAAAATATATTTTGATAATTCTAGGATATTTGGTCCTGATAAAGAATTAATTCACTTCTGAAAAAGGTTTACTATACCCACAAGGAATAGCAAGATATGGTTTATCATGGCAATAATACTCATCACAGTTAAAAACAGAAAGCATTTTATCATCTCTGTTTCAAAGAAGGGAAACCAGAGGCACTGAAAAGAGACATATTTCTTCTAAGAGCACATAGAGAGGTTGGTGGGAAATACAAGGGAGAAAACATTGGTTTTATAGTGGGAGGACCTGGATCCAGTTTTTACATCTGCTACATAGTACTCCTATGACCTCAAACAAGTCCCCTTCTGTAAAACAAGTGGGTTCAATTAGATGCCTCTAACATCTCAGGATCATAGCTCTACAGTATGGTACATGCCCAAAACCAATTTGCCATTACTTATGCTAAACAGTGCTACAAAAACATTAATTAAATGTATGTTTCTCAATGCTAGCAACCAAACTTAGTTAACTGAATACATGCAAACATTAGTTTATATTAACTATTATACAACACAGACATTAACCCCTGCTCCCCCGGGACAAATCATCAACTAGATTTCTGAGTACTTCCCAGTAAGTCTGTCTTGTATTGATACTCAATGACAAGGTTCTCTCTCCACCCAGCTCCATGATGGTGGCCTGGCAAATTTGTTAATCTCTGTCAATCTATCAATACTGCCCTCAAGTGAACACAGGGGATAGTTGAATCTCAAGAGTGGAAAATGCAGATCCAGCCTCAGTTGCAACCAAAGAGCAGGGATATCCAGGGAGTTTCTTATTATTATAGCTATGGGTGTTACCCAAGTTCTGATTGCTGATTGGTTACCTAAACTTATGATGAAAGGAACCTACCAATCAAATCTAAATTATTAGCAAATGTCTGTCAGTTGTTTACCAAATTTGGTGGACACACAGAGTAAGTATTTACTAAATTTGGGGGGCAAACATCCCATTGCCAAATAATATCACTCACAACATTATCTTATTACAGAAAAACAACTTATATAACAAAGACTCAGTCACAAAATGGTGGCTTAAAACAAAATGGAGTCAGTTATGTTAAGGCAACAAATATATTTTCATTATATTAAACACAGAAGAAAGGATGATATCCATACATGAGTATCAATCCCATGAAAATTTGGTTGAAATCATGGATGTTCAAATAAAGTAGAATTGGAGGGAAAACAATTATTTCTTTATTCTGCGCTTTAGCGGGATAAGCACTGGATGAGGAGAAACCAATTTTCTAGTCTAGGATCTTCTAAGACCTAACACCAGGGCCTTGGAAAAATTAATTGACCTCTAGATCTGAGGTCCTTCACCCATAAATTAAAGGAGCTGAGCAAGATGATTTTTAAAGTTTCTTTCAACTCTAACATTTTATGATTTTATGACATACATGAAGATTCAAATTGGTTGAAACGTTTCTCTTTATATCATAGAGAGAAAGGTAATAACTTATTCCTTCTACATTTATGAAGGGAAGATTAATGCCCTAATAGTGCTCAATTGCTAATATACTCTCTCTACATTTCAACCTCACAGTTATTGTTGTATTTTATTCATGGAAAAACAAATGACTTTCATGGATAATAGGGCTTACATCTTGCTAATCTGTCTTGTATAAACAAAGTTCCCAAGGTATGAGAATCATTTCTTAACTATACATTTCTTGATTATCTAAACCACAATTGGAGTCATTTAAGAGGAAATTTCTGCCTTCATAATTCTGTGTTAAGATGTTGATTTATTATTATTACATTTTCCAGCAATTATTCCACCCAATCTTCCTCAAACATTTACAGAACCACAAATGAACCTCACCCTTAATAACACAGTAGGTAAAAAAGAGCTGGAGTGAGAACAAAATGTGACTGCTCCTAGCCCCTAAATACAGATGATCTCTTAGTGACTTCTTTTTTTTATGTGCCACTTAAACAGTGACACAGGGCCTTGAAAGACTCTGAGATCACACCGATTATTTCTAATGCTGGGGGCTGACACTAAAGAAGATATAGATATTTTTCATTTTTTGACTCATGTTTACCAGAGTTTACTCTGGGAAAACTTCCAAATATGCCTTGTTTTTAGGTTTCTATAAATATGGGAAGCAGGATCCTTAGCTCCTACAGTCACTTAAGATAACAAATGAATATGAGAAGCCTTTATTTCACTCCACACAAAAGGAACAAGATGCAGAGGACTCATGGAGCCCATAAACAGATACTGAAAAAAATTAAGCACCCAAATATCTCATATCCTCCTCTTGGAAGTGAACTAAACTTGGGGTTGCCAGTGGGACAACCTCTTAAAGATGAGTCTCACATTTCCATAAGGTACTACTTAGTAGTCTCTTTCTAATTCGTAGTGCCTCTGTGGTTTAGACACTTCCTAGAAGCATAGCACTCTTGGGGCTACCAAATGTACAATTTACTTCCCTGTAGTAGGGGAAGGAAGAAAAGTCCCCATCTCTTGCCCCACTCCGCAGTTGGAGTGCTTTAACCTTCATACATATTCTTCAGCTACAGAACTACATGGATGATCATCTTTCTCCAAAAAAATAAGCTGCTTGGAAATCATCTTTCTCTCTCTAGAAGCCTTAACTTTTTAAAAAAAATTATAAAAATTTATTTATTTATAACATTTTAAAAAATATTTGAGTTCCACACTCTCTCTGTCCCTCCCACCCCTCCCCTGCCCATTGAAAAGGCAAAGCAATATGATATATGAAGTAAATTTTACGTGTGAAGTCATGTAAAATATATTTTCATATTAATCACATTGCAAAAAAAACCTCAATAAAAAGCAAAAAAAATGAAAAAAGTTATGCTTCAATCTGCACTCAGAATTCATCATTCTTTCTCTGAAGATGGATAGCATTATTTATCATGGGTACTTTGGAATTGTCTTGGATCATTGTCTTAATCAGAGTGGCTAAGTCTTTTACAGTTGATCATCATTATGTTTGTACAATATTCTCCTGGTTCTGCTCACTTCATTTTGTATCAGTTCATATAAGATTTCCCATAAGTTTTCTGAAATTATCCTGCTTGTTATTTTATATAGTGCAATAGTATTCCATCACAATAATACATCATAACTTGTTCAGCCATTTCCCAATTAATGGGCATCTCCTCAATTTCCAATTTTTTTGCCACCACAAAAAGAGCTGTTATAAATATTTTTGCACATATAGGTTCTTTTCCTTTTAATTTGATCTCTTTGGTGTACAAACCTAGTAGTTGTACTGCTGAGTCAAAGGGTTATGCTTAGTTTTATAGCCCTTTGTGCATAGTTCCAAAATGTTCTCCAGAATGGTTGGCAGGTCCCTGAACTTAAACTGAGGTTACTCTTGAGCAACCCCAATGCTGGTACTGCCCAAGAAATCTCCCTCCTCTAGCTAAGATACTAGATTCCTGAATCATGTTGCCCCCAAAATAAAAACTGGTCACTCTTCTATCAAGAATATAAAATTTGGGAAAGCACATGACTGTTCCTGCCATGTGCTTCTGCAGGATCTCTGTCATTACCTCTGTCATTGCCATCTCCTGGGCTGTGAATATCCATCATCAAGAACTCTTTTCATGGACTGAGTGGCAGAGAAAGCTATAGTGGCAAGCATATGCCTCTACCCAAGGCAGCTAGTACTGATTCCTTCCTGTCCCATCCCCTCAACCCTCCCCCACCTTTGTGGCACTCCAGAATAAGCATGCATAGGAAAAGGCAAAAAGGGCTGAAAGCAGCATACCACTTTCTTTTATGTGGCAGGATTGGGGGGGGGGAGTTCTTAAAATATTCCAATTAGTTAATCAGATTTGGGGCAGCTTCAGTCCCTGAAAACCAATGAGAAATTCTCCATGTCCTCTCAACAATATGCTGGTGTCCATGATCTCCAAGAAAAAGCACTTTTTTGACCCCAGATGAAAGCTCATGTGCCCTTTAAACTCATCAAATTGATCTGGGAATTCTTTTGATCACACCCCTTCCTCCCTTTTTGTAGATATCTTCCAAATTCTTTGCCATCTCAGGGGTCAAGTAGTTGATGTAACTGAGACTGAGAATAGCAAAAAAAAGAACTTCTACCCCCCCCCCCAACCCCACATATCCATGCTTGATAGGAGATCATTGTTACTCTCCATGGGGGAGGAAATGAAAAACCTTCCAATCCTAGGTGACTCTGTGGAAACAGCTTCACAGGACATTATGGGAGTGATTTTGTTTCTGAGCCACAAAATTGGATCCATAACAAAGCAGGTCACCAAGGGAGAAACTAAAGTCAGTGATGTGCAGGACAAACAAAGATGCCTAGGAATAAATGTAAAAGGCTTCATGGAACAGACAAAAGATTCTGAGGAGTCCCGAAGTTTGGGAGTTGAGAGTTTGGCAGGACTTCTGAAAAGTTTAGAGCAAGACTCAGTTTTATTTATATAAAAAACCAAACCAAACCATTTTATCCCTTTAAAATTGAGGTACTGAAAAAATTAGCTATTATTCTGAGGATTCTATTTTTAAAAAATTAAACTTAAGATATGTCCCATGCAAAGATTTTGAAACTTCCATTTCATGCCAACTGCTATTTTTTGTTGAGTCATTTCAGTTATGTCCAACTCTTCCTGACCTTATTTGGGGTTTTCTTGGCAAAGTTACAGGAGTGGCTTACCATTTCTTTCTCCAGCTTATTGTTATTATTATTATTACTTACAAATGAGAGACTGAGGCAAACAAGGTTAAGTGACTTGCCCAGGGTCACACAGCTAGTAAGTGTATGAGCCAGATTTGTACTCAGGAAGATGAGTTTTTCTGGTTCCAAGCCCAGTGCTCTTATCACTGCATCACCTAGCTGATATATATCTATATCTATATCTCTATATATTTTACTAAAGTCCTACTGTGATCCCTCATCATAGAACAAATGTAGAGAGATGGGGCATAGATGGATCTCTATGGTAATAGCCTGAAAGATCTGTAAGGTTCTTCCCATCTGGGTCTCAGAGAGAGACATGTATCTGTTGTCTGAGTATGAGCTTTGCTAAGTGTTGAAATCGTTACCAGAAGGCTGGGCCCTAGGTGATGATTTTGTTCAGCTATAGGTATTTAAAGACCCACAATGGAAGGAAGGCTCCATCCTGGCCCATGGGATTTCCTTGAGATTGCTGACCTAGCCATTGGATTGAAACCAGTCACCTTGATGGAGCAATTTCTTAAGGCCTCAGTTACTCTATTACGTATTAGCTCATCTGAATGGTTCCATGTATGAATTCACCTGGATCAACAAACTTAACTTGCCATTTTCTCCAAGGTATGCTAAGATTTGTCTTGAATTGATCTTCTCAATATCAGAGGTGATCTTTTTTCTTTCACATTCTGTTAACATTTGTACTTTTGTTGGACTACTTTCTCCATTACATTATAGTTTTATATGTCCCTGTTTTATTTCCACAATGAGATTCAGAAATAGACTGGTCTAGTGGAAAATACTCTGACTTGGAATCAGCAGAAACCAAGGCTCAAATCTCACCCAGTGTGGATATTGACTGTAAGACTTTGAACAAATCACTCAAGCTCTCTAAATCCATTTTCTCATCTGTAAAATGGGAATAATAATACTTTACTCTCTTTACTTCTCAGGCTTATTTCAAGAAGAATGCTTTGTAAACCTAATGGGCTAATAAAAACATGAAATAATATTATATCAATCCTTTTGATTCTTATTTCATATTACTCACCTTTAGTCAAATTGACTTGTTGGCTGTTGTCCTTAAATGACATTCTCCTACCTGCCTATTCATGAGTGGTCTCCCATGTTCAGAATAGAGCCCTTCCTCACATCTGCCTGCAAAAATCCCTGGCTTTTTTCAAAACACAGTTCAACTGCTACCTCCTACATAAGGCCTTTCTTGACTTTACCTTCCCACCCTTCATTTATTAGTACAGCCATGCTCTTAAATTTACTTTGTGTTTGCTTATGTGAACATGTGATATCACACCAGAAGAATATAAGCTCTTTGAGGGCAGGGACTGTTTCATTTGTTGTCTTTGGATTCTCAGTGTCTAGTATAATATCTTGTACAATAAATGTTGACTAAGCATTTGACAAATGTTGGTTGAATCAAGTTGAGGCTGGACAAATAAGTTACATGTCTGATTATGGGGCAGGATCTCTAGTACTTTTGGTAATGAGTGGCAGAGATAGTAGAGGGTAATCCAAACTACAGGTAACCTAAAGAGTTCATTAATGGCCTTCATATCACCATCCTTCTACACCAAACTTTTTAGTGGAGTAATAGAGTATAGAAATAGAGGTGCCAGGGCATAGATCTAGTGGCCCAAAGACAGGCAGTAGGAGGAAGAAAGGAGAAGCAGTTATTCTAGATAATTCACAAGGTACCTACTCAGCCTCCAAATAATTGAGACTCAATTATAACAAATTTGGTTTCAATTCATGGGTAGCAGAAAAGTCCTTTGCATTAACTTTGGGAGTATTCTTCAAAACCATTTATTCATGAGGTTACTTTCCTATTAAACACTTAAAGAATAAAGCAACCTAACTCTTGAATGCAAGTCTTAACCTCCTTCATAGTTGGCTTTAAAGAGAGAGAAAGCTTCAGTGGCTGAACAGAAACAAGACATTATTTCCTTTTTAGCTTTACTACTGTTTTACTATATGTGTGACCTGGGACAGATTAATCTGTTTCCAACCCAGTTTTACTAATGTAATGAATTGGGCACTGAACTTGGAGTCAGGAAGGCCTGGGTTTGAAACCCACCTCAAAAACTTGCTATGTGATACTGGGCTAATTACTTAACCTCACTGAGTCTTAGTTTCCATATCTGTAAAATAGAGATAATACCTAAAGTACTTAACCTCACAAAACTGTTGTAAGGATCAAATGAAATATTGCATATGAAACCCTTTAACATATATCTGTCTATATGTCTCTGTCACAGTCTCTATCTCTGTTTCTTTCCCTATCTCTCTTTATCTCTGTCTACCTATATTTATATCTGTGTCCCCTCTTAGGTCCTTCCTTTCCCATATCTTTTATGCCAATATGTCTGTTGTCTCTAGAATAAAATACAAATTTCTCAGCTTAGCATTTAGACCCCTTTACAATTTGTCTCTAGTCTCTATTTCCAGGTGTGTTTCTGGTTACTATATTTCATTCACGTATGCTCCAGCCAAATATTCCTCCTTGTTCTTTCTAGAGCCTAATATTCTATCTCCTGTCTTGATAACTTTATGCGGGCTGGGCTTTCTTTCCCTCTCATTTATCTGCCTTTTAGAATCCTTAGTTTCTAAAATCTTATTTCATGTGGCCCTCCTTTGAAAAGCCTTTCATGATCCCTGGTTGTTAGTGCTCTCCTTAAATCATCTATGTATCTATGTACCTATCTATATTTGTTGTGCAGTCATGTCTGACACTTTGTGACCCCATTTGGAGTTTTCTTGGCAAGAATACTAAAGTGCTTTGCCATTTCCTTTTCCAGCTCATTTTCCAACTGAGGAAACTGAGGCAAACAGAGTGAAGTGACTTACTTAGGATCACACAGCTAAGGATCTGAAGCCGGATTTGAACTCAGGAAGATGAATCTTCCTGACTATAGGCCCAGTGCTCTGTCCACTGTGCCACCTATCTGTCCCTCCATAAATCATCACATATATATGTTTACACAATGTATTTTCCCCCCATCCCCATTAGAATGGAAGCTCCTCGAGAGGAAGAATAGTTTATCATTTTGTGTTCGTATCCTTAGCATCTTGCACATAGCGAGCACTGACTAAATATACATGTTGGATTGAATTAAAAGAATATGAATTTTTATATATCCACATAAATATATTCACACACATAAGTATGTATGTGTATATATGCACACATATATACACATGCACACACACATATATATCACTTTACAAACAGTTTTAGGAATGTGCCTATTAAGGGATGCCTGAATACTCTATTTGCAAAAGAGAGTGACTCTTGGGACATTCATGCTTTCACCTAATGACTCTCCAGTAGGGAATAATTCTAAGATATACTTTAGCAGAGAGATTTGAGGGTGATTAAGGGGATTATTAAAATATTCTTTCTTGGATATAGCAGGGATTTGTGACTCTGTTTAAATCATTGTCAAGAAAGCAAAAGGATATGTTCCCAGGTAACATTGTATGTCACATAAAGATTAGGTCATGTTTGCATCAATCTCTATTCTACCTCCCAGAACACCAAAACATGGAGCAGTTACACAATGTACCATCAGATGATAGTTTATCATAAAAGGGTCATTTGCACCACTGCCTCTCAAGAGAAGTTTTATTTGAAGTATAAGACATTGCAAAACCTTGTGAACAATTGATAAAAAGTATTGTCTCTTGCAGCACATAAGTTGACAGCCTGGAGTTATGGGACCATAAGTGAAATCATTTTGCCTCAACAATCCCATCCTAAGGTCAGATGGGTTGCAGTAAATGATTAAATTGGAAACATGAGACCAGTAATAATCTATATATGCATCGCCCATAGATGACCTCATTTATTTCCTTGGGAGTTTAGTGGCCTTTAGCTTTGTATTAAGATAGACTGATAATAATAATAGCATGATTGAGTACGCCATTAGGCTTTTCATGATGAAAGTATTCTCAGCAAAAAAGACAGTATATTGATATCCCTCACTAAATTGAAAAATTATACAGAGGGCAAAAGGATTAGGTAGATGTAACAAATGATTTGATGGCAAGAAAAATACCATAGATCAGCAACAATGAACCTTTGGCATAAAAAAGACAACTCAAGGAATGATGGAAGTGTTGCTTTACAAAGTGGTAGGACATTACTAGAATTAGAAATACTCTCAAAGAGAGAAGTGATTCATTGTGGTGCAGTGGGAAAAAATGGGTTTTGACTCAGAGGACCTGAGTTCTCATACAGGCTTCCCTCCGTGACTTTTTGTGTGACCTTGGGTGAGTCCCTCTCTGGCTCTCAGTTTTCTTATCTTTCAAAATGAGGAGTTTGGACTAAATGGCCTCTAATATTCTTTCTATTTTTCATTTTGCTGTAAGCTCAAGTATTGGTATAAAGTACTTAATTCTAATTTGCTAAATACAAAAGAATGAAAAAAAAACGATGTAACAGGGAACTACTCTTGCTTCCCCAAATATTGATGAGATTTCAGGATATGGACCTTCTTCCAGGTATCTGAAGGGCATCCCTCAAGGAGGTGGCTTTGAATAACTTATTATCTAGGCTTCAGAAACTGGGACTGCCTCCAAGACAGTTGGTGACTGTCTGAGAGTCATCAGGGATAGACTTTTGTTGAAGAAATTGCCTTTTCCCAGGCTTATAAGAGGAAGACGTGAAATGGGTCCGTTATTTTCCTTTTTTTCCCCTTGTGTCTCTTTTTTTTGGCTAGGCAATGGGGTTAAGTGACTCGCCCAAGGTCACACAGTTAGTAAGTGTCAATGTCTGAGGGCAGATTTGAATTCAGGTCCACCTAACTCCCCCCTCCCCCCCACCATGTGCTCTATCTAGTGCCCTAGCTGCCCCTATGCCTTTTTTTTTTTTTTTAAGGCAATTGAGGTTAAGTGACTTGCCCAGGGTCACACAGCTAATAAGTATCAAGTGTTTGGTTTGAGGTCAGATTTGAACTCAAGTCTTCCTGACTTCAGGGCCGGTGCTCTATCCACTGTGCCACCTAGCTGCCCCTGCCTTTTTTTAAAAAACAATTTTTTTCTCCCTTGGACTGGAGCGCAACAAGGGAAGGGTGGTGACAGTAAATATGGGTGTCAAGGAGAGAGAATGTATCACTCCCCTCACCATGGGGGTGTAGTTAATGGCAGTTTTCAGCAGAAATACATGGCAGAGACAGAAACGTGTTTGCTTGGCCTCAGTGTGTAAGTCATAGGATGATAGCTAGTTTAGAAAAGGAAGGGACCTTTGAGGTCACTGAGTCTGACCCTTTCATCCTTAGAGATGAGTAAACTGAGGCCCAGAAAGGTTAAGTGATTTACCCAGGGTCACAAATTCCTAAGGATCTAAAGAACAACTTGAATCTAGATCTTTCCAATTCTAACTGCTTTTTGTTCATGGATAATGTTTATAAACCCTAAACTTCTTCATGAGGTAGAGGTGATTTTGAATTCTTAGGCCTAAGAATCTAGTCTTCTAGTCAGAGAAGGGGTACAGGCAGCTAGGTGGCATGGTGGTTAGAGTATTGGACTCAGAATCAGGAAGATCTGGGTTTGAATCCTTCCTCAGACACTATGTGACCCTGGGCAAGTCACCTGACTCCTCTCAGCCTCATCTTCCTCATCTGTGAGATGCAGATACTGTAACAATAGCACTTATCTCACAAGGTTGTTGTGAGGGTCAAGTGAGAAAACACACGTAAAGTGCTTTGCAAACCTTCGAGAGCTATATAAATGCTATTATTATATTTCCTGGGCAGCACCAGCTTTGGGAACTGCCTCACAGATGACCCCAAGTTTGAGAATTCCTGAATTCAAGCATTTGGGCACATGTCTCATAAAGGCAGGTTTCCTTGGCAGTCCCCCTCTTAGAAAAGGAGAAGAGGATCATTCAGAGAAGACTGGCCTATAGTTGAAAGATTAAAGGCATGCCAAGAGGGGCCAGAAGTTCTGGACCTTTCCAATTGTTTATCATATTTCTGTGAGTTGTTGAAAGTGCAGGTCTAAGGTGAGTAGAGAGTATTTATTCAGCAGCTCACTCAGTTGCGGGGATTCATCAGGGTGGATTCTAATGGGTTGTTTGAGTGCTTTATGCTTCTTTATCTAATCACAAGAACCTATGAATCCTTTGTGCTTTATGTCTTTTCTGTGGTGGGTGAAATAAAGATGGCCCTGTGCCTAAGAGCCATATTGAATATTGAGTGTCTATAGCGCAGTTGGGGACTCTGGGCCAGGGTGTGCTGTAGCCTATTCATACTGGCTTGAATTGTTGATTGTTAAAGTGGCAAAGGCTGCAAATCAAGGCTGGGTGTGTGTGGGGGGTTCAGTCTGCAGAATCAGATCTGGGACTAAGAGAGTTTGGAATCCTTGATGGGGAGGGGGAGCCCTGGTCCATGGGCAACATAAGAATTTCTATCTTATTTCTCCAGGAGAGAGACTCTATAATTCTAGAAATCATATATGCCTCTAGAGGATTATCATTCTCTGGCAATTGTATATTCCAAATGTACATTACATTTTGAGCTTTTTGAGGGCAGAAATTGTTATTCCTTTTTATCTTTATGTCCCCAGCGTTAATCACACTGCCTCAGCTACTTAATGGATGCTTATTGAATTGAATTGAATTTGTTAACAGGAGAAGGTTGAATTTTATTATTAGGTTTCAGACCACTGTTAACTAACGCTGATTGAACCAATCTTGAAAAGAGTTAGAACAACACATAACTTGTTCAATTTTTGCCAGGTCTCAGATACTTCGAAATTATACCTACAGCCTATTGTGTTTTGAATGTCTCTCTGTCTGTGTGTGCTGAGAAAAGAGCAGAATGCTGGTCGGATGAATAGGACAATGAGGGGCTGCCTGATGCTCATTTCCAGAATAGCTACAAGATATTAACATAGATTAGTCAGCTCCACTGCGAATTCCTGTGCACTTTGATGTCTCTGTGTCTGACTTTCAGCTCTGATTTTTCAGGAATACTTCCTGCACCTCTTTTCTCAGCAAATGCTCCATTATGCTCAGTGTTTCCCCTCTTCTCCTTACACAGATTTCTTTGTTATAACTAAGCATCCAGCACGATCTGACTTTGACACCAAATGTCAATGTTTTCTTAGAGTTTTCACCGGGATAAAGCTACTGACATGGAAGAGAGACAGGCACAGAGATCATTACTCCCAGAGGAGGCCATTAAGAAATAGTCATGGGAGGAAATGGGACCAGGGCAGCCTTCCAATCATTAGTTAATGAGCATCTGTTAAGTGCCTACTATGTGCCAGGCACCATGTTAAGCACCGGGGATGCAAAGAAAGACTAAAGACAGTCTCTGCCATCAAGGTAATTACAGTGTAATGGGGAAAGGCCTCACTTAAAGTCCAAAGTGGAATGGGCTGCCTCAAAAGGTTGCATCTTGGGGCAGCTAGGTGGTGTAGTGCACAGGGCACCGACCCTGAAGTCAGGAGGACCTGAGTTCAAATGCAACCTCAGACCAAACACTTGACACTTACTAGCTGTATGACCTTGGGCAAGTCACTTAACCCCAATTGCCTAAAAAAAAGGTAGCATCTTCACGTAAAGACCAAATGATCATTTGTTGGGTTCGGGTTAAAGGGGATTCATTTTTACTTAAATGTTGGACTAGACGACCATGACAACCGTTCTACAATAAAAATTGGTGAATCCATTAAATTTTTTTGTCTATGGTAAGTCATGAAAGGGCAGCTAGGTGGCAGTGAATAGAGTACTGGGCCTGGAGTAGGGAACACCTGAGATCAAATCTGATCTTACTAGCTGTGTGACTCTAGGTAAGTCATTTAATCCTGCTTGCCTCAGTTTCCTCATCTGTAAAATGAGTTGGAGAAGGAAACGGCAAACTATTTCAATATCTTTGCCAAGAAAATCCCAAATGGGGTCATGAAGAATTGGACACAACTGAAAAAAATGACTTAATAACAACAACAACAGCAGCAGGACATGAAAGCATTGATTAAGGTATAGAAGAACTCTCATTTTTGTCTGTGAAAGGAGTGCCCAGATTCAGGCTATCACAGGACTTTTGAAGTATTTTAGAAGTGGTGCTATCTTAAGAAATGAAGTTTATGGCATGGAATTGATAGTCTCTCTCTCTTCTCTCTCTCTTCTCTTTCTCTTCTCTCTCTCTTCTCTTCTCTCTCTTTTTTCTCTCTCTGTCTCTCTGTCTTTGTCTCTCTCTCTCTCTCTGTCTCTCTCTGTCTCTCTTTCTGTCTGTATGTGTGTGTTTAGTCAGGAGTAGGAGAGTATGCCGGTCATGTTAGTGTTTCTGAGTTTGTACTTTGACCAGAAAATATTTCATGGTGAAGTGGTTTTAACTTGAGTCTTACAGGTTGGAGTTGAGTGAATTTAAGGAGGTATTTCCAACATAGAATGGTTTATGAATAGGCATGGAGAGAGGTCTCACTAGAAGAGAAGAGAATGCATGGTTCTGTCAAAAGTGATGGAGAAAGGGAGCCAGGAGGAGAAAAGATAGAAGCTAATTTTATATTAGAAACCATTTATTAAAAGCTAGCTAATTTGTTTTAAAAAAAATGAGTATTTTTTTTTCTTTGTACTCCCAGCTTCACATACTAAGACTCCTGGGAGTTTGGTCTTTGTTTATAAAAGCTTCAAGGCTAAGGACTGTCTACAATCTTTCTAAATAATAAAGATTTGATGACAACATAAAAGTTACTAATCAATAATAACAGATAAAACTTTTCATTTTAAAGATGGGAAACAATTTGGTAGGTTTTTTCATTCTTCAGAATTCTACTTAACCAGATAAAATTTCAGTAATTGCTGATTGCATTCACTTATGGACTGACATTCCTCATATGCTGTTACGTCATTTCAACATTCCACTAATTAGTGTTTATTGAGCTCCTACTACATACAAGGTATTATGGGGAAAACACAGAAGTATCACAATTTCATAGTACCTTTGGTCAATAAACTTATAGTTTATATGGGGAGACAAGATCTATCAACATGTAGTAGGATTTGGGTGTTGACCATATGCTTTGTAGCCTACATGGAGTTGTTTACCCCTTAGTATACTTCTTGACTTGTTACTAGGTCTCACTGACAGTACAGCTCTCTCCCAGTCTTTTCATAGCATGACTAACTATTGCCACCTAGTTTCTCTTCAGCTATCACAATCTATCTCCAGAATGAAAATTAAGCCTTTAGCATCTCAAGAATTTATCTGGCTCCTAAAGATATAGTAATAATAATTAAAGTCTCTCTAAGTTGGTTCAATATAAAGAACACTATAATAAATAATGAATGCCAATAATATAAATAACCAACCATATGATTATATAAATAGGTGCTAAAAAGTCTTTTGACAAAATCCAGCACCTGTTTCTAGTAAAAACCCTAGAAAGCATAGGAATGAGCAGACTGTTCCTTAATGTAGTAAATAATGTCTATCCAAATTTAAGAGCAACCATTATGGCCAAGGAAGAAAAATTAGAGGCTTTTCCAGTAAGAACAGAGGTAAAATAAGGATGGTTTTTTATCACCACTACTATTTATCATAGTATTAGAAATCCTAACTATGGCAGTAAGATAAAAAATTGAAATGGAGAGAATAAATACAGGTAAAGAGAAAACAAAATTATCACTTTTTTGGCAGATGATTTACTTAGAAATGCCTAAAGAGTAAATAATAAAATTAATGGAAACAGTTAATAAATTAAGTAAAATTACAGAATGTAAAACAAATGCACAAAAATGATCAGTATCACACACACATATAACCCAGCAGGAAAAACTAGAAAGAGAAATTCCATTCAAATTAACTATGGATGCTATACAAAATATTTTGGAGTATATTTACCAAGATGCACCCAAGTACAAAATATCCCTTTGCATAAATACACCTCAAATAATTGGAGAAATATTAACTCCTTACAGGTAGGATAAGCCAATATAACAAAATGACAATACTATCTAAATTAATTTACTTATTCAGTATTGTACCATAGTACAAAAGGGATGTTTTTTAGAACTAGAAAAATTAATAACAAAATTCACATGGAAGAATAAAAAAGCAAGAATCCAAGGGTAAAAAAGGAAAAAAAATGCAAAGGAAATGGATCTATTGGAAAATATTTCAAATTGTACTGCAATGCAGTAATCATTAAATCATTTGATATTGGTTAAAAAAGATAGTCCAATCTCTGGAATATAATAGGTACATAACATACAGAATCAAACATAGTAGCACAGAATTCACTGAACCCAAAGATTCCAGTTATTGGAAGAAACAACTTCTAGGAAAACTAGATGGGATTCTAGCAGAAATTAGGTTCAAATCAACACCTCACATCATATGCTAAGCTAAACTCCATGAGCTAGATATTAAAGCTCATATCATAACCAAATAAGAGAAATAAGGAAGAAACTACCTTTCTGATCTATTGGTAGGAGAAGAGGTCATGACTAAACAGGTGATAGAGAGGATCACATGAAATAAAATGGACAACTTTAATCATATAAAATTAAAAAATTTTGCACAAAGAAATCTAATATAGCTAAAACTACAAGGGAAACAAATAATGGCAAAATCTTTGCAACAAGGTTATCTGACAATGGTCTAATATGCAATATATATGTATGAGGAACTGAAGGAAATTTATAAGACTGAATCATTCCTTAATAGACAAATGGAGAAAGGTTATAAACAGCCAGTTTTCAAAGGAAGAAATCAAAGATATGAGCAGGTATGTAAAAAGGGCTGTAATTCACAGTATTACAAAAATGCAAATTGAAGCAAGTTTTAGGTTCCAACTTACACCTGGTAGATTGGCATGACAAAAGAGGAAAGTGCCAGATGCTGGAGAGGCTGAGGAAAAACAGACACAAGAGTGCTTTGTTGGTGGAGCTACAATTGGTCCAGCTAGTCTGGAAAGTTATTGGAAACTAAGCTCCCAAACTTACTGAACTGTGAGTATCCTTTGATCTAATTCCACCACTAGTAGGTCTATATCTCCAACGTCAATGTAGGAGGAAAAGGACTTCTTTCTTTGTAAATATATACAAAAATACTTATAGCAGCTCTTTTTGTAGTAGCAAAAAATTGGAAACTAAGAGGATCTTCTGTTGGGGTAAACAATTATGACATATTAATGTTATAGAATATTATTGTGCCATAATAAATGATGAAATGGACAGTTTCAGGGGAAACTGGGAGACCTCTATGAAATAATTCAAAGGAAAGTGAGCAGAACTCAGTGAGGTGAGAACACAGACAGAGTGAGGAGAACCATTTTATATAATCACAAAAACAATGAAGAGAAAAACATCTTTAGAATTCTGATCAATGCAATGGTGAAGTATAAGTCCAAGGGGAGGCGGAGCCAAGATGGCAGAGTAAAAGTGTAAGTCCAAAATATTGAAGATGAAATAAGGTATTCATCACCTCTCAGAGATGTAACAAACTTGAAATGCAAAAAGTGACATAAATTTTCTGGCATGGCCAATATTAAGATTTGTTTTTTTTTCCTGTACTATAAATATTTATGATGAAGTTTTTTTTTTTTAATGATGAGTTTTGTTGTTATGGTTGTGGTTGTGGTTGCTGTTGTACATTGCAGTTGGAGTGGTATGAGTTGGAAGTGGCAAGGATAGAATTTAAATGCATGTATAAACAAATGAATTTTTATGTATGTATGTATATGTTTATTTATTTTTTAAAGAAATAGCCCTTGAATGGGGGACAGGAACCTTTGGGTTGAATTCTGGCTCAGGGACTAACTTATTCTGTGTATGTGTGACTTTGTTAACTCATTCCCCTTTCTGAATCTGTTTTGCCCTTTGTAAAAATAAAGGAGCTGCTTTTCATAGGAGAAGAACTAGAAACCAAAGGAGTGCCCATCAATTGGGGAATAGCTGAATAAATTATGGTACATGAATATAATAGAATGTTACGATGCTGTTAAGCAATGAAGAAAGAGAAAATTTCAGAGAAACCTGGAAAACTTGCATGAACAGATGCAGAATGAAGTAAGGAGAACTAGGAGAATAATTTATACTATGATATCCATATTGTAAAAATGAGCAATTTTGAAAAAAGATTTGAGGACTCTTATCAACACAATGATCAACCACGATTCTAAGGGACTGATGATGAAGAATGCTGCCCATCTCCTGACAGGCAGGTGATAGACTGATGTGCAGAATGAGACTCACATTTTTAAGCATGGATAATGTGGGAATTTGTTTTGTTTTTACTATGCTTATTGTTGTAAGGGTTTGGATTTTCTTTTCATTGATGGGCTAGGTGAAGGATAGAGAGAGAATAATAAATTGGAAAGAGAAAAAATGATAATTAAAAAAATAAAATTGAATTAAAAATATACTAATAAAATAAAGACCTCAAAAACAAACAGAAAGATTGTACCTGGTTCTTATAGTTACTACAGCAATAATAACTACAGCCTCTGTAGGAAAGGCTATTAGAATTGGCTCCATATAAATAGAAATATAGTTAACAATACAAGGTAGTGAATAATAAAGCTATAATGGTTTAGAGGAAGAAGGGATATTCAGATCCTGAAATTTGCCATTGATCATTAAGTAGGTGAGTTATTTTTTATTAATCATCTTTCCCTAGGAATTGCAGTGCCTCTCTCTTTTTTTAAAATTACTTTTAATTTATGATTTTAAACAAGAATTTCCGAAAGATAGTACAATAAAAAGATGATTATACATGTACCTGCAAATCTACTATGCACAACTTGCTTTTCCTTTGAAATATACAATACAATCATCATGTAAATTTCTTTTTTTTCTTCCCTTATTGCCTCCCCTAGAGATGGCTCCCATTAGACCCCATATATATACCTATATATGTGTGTGTGTTACATATTATTACATAATTATACATAATATATGCAATAATACAATAACATAAATCATATACATAAAATACAATAATACAATAACATACATTATAACATACATATAATTACATGTAATATTACATATATATGTAAAATTATACTATACATACTTTTATTTATCAGTTCTTTCTCTGAATGTAGATAGTATCTTTCTTCATATGTCCTTTATAGTTAATTTGGATATTTATAATATTCAAAAGAATTTAATTGCTCAAAGTTGTTCTTATATGGCAATTCTTTTTTTTTGAGGCAATCAGGATTAAGTGACTTGTCCAGTGTCAAAGTTGTTCTTAAAATGATATTGCTATTATTGTATATAACATTCTCTTGATTCTGCTCATTTTGCTTTTCGTTATTTCATGCAAGTCCTTCTATGTTTTTCTAAGATCATCAAGTTCATCATTTCTTATAGCACAGTAGTATTCTATCAAAATCATATACCACAACTTATTCAGTTCTTCCTCAGTTGATGGGTGTCCCTGCAATTTCCAGTTCTTTCCCACCACAAAGAGAACTGCTACAAATATTTTAGAAAATAGCAGCACTTTAATAACTAAACAATTTAAACAATTTTATAATAACTATGAAGTATAATAAAATATAGTAAATTTAACATAACAATTATAATAATTTTAATTTTAAATAACTAAAACCAAATATATTTCTGTAGCACTATAAATCTGTATAGATTGCTAGGGAAGTATAACGAATATTAAATATGGCCTAGTAACAATCCCTCGTATGTGTCTTATGCCTCTGTTTTTTGCTTTTTTGTACAGCATCATTTTTGCCACCAGGGGCTATGTTTTCTTTTTCTACTTTGCCAAATATTGCCTATTCTTTAAGACTCAGCTTTAATTTCACCTACTTAGAGAAGGCCCCATTGACCAAATCAACTGCAAATGGTCTCTCCCTCTATTGAACTCATATAGCATTGACTGTCCATGCCACTCATCTGTTATTTATCAACAGAGGCAGTGTAGTGTTGTTCCTATAGTACTGTATTTGGAGTCAGAAGACTGGAGTTTCAACTCTGGTTTTGCTATTGGCTGTTATTGATATTTCTTTGTTTTCCCCATCATGTCTTACAGATATTTTAAGATGTATTCTATCTATAGGTAGATGTAGTCTATCAATCAACAATTAATATTAATTGTTGATACAATACATAAATGATGCAACAATTTCTTTAAAAATTTCAGACCCTCAGTGAATTTGTCAATACACAGTGAAAATTGTGATTTATGTGTCCTTGGATGAGTTTGTCCTGATTTGTCCTAATTCCATGGTTGCCCCCTAATTCCATCATCTTTAAAACCAGTGCTTTCCAAATTTTTCTGACTGTATATTCTTATCAGCAAAAAATTGATCATGCACCCCAATATTTTTCCAGCACCCTTGGCTTGCATGTTGTCCATTCCCCTGGGGTATGCACACTCCACTTTGGAGACCACTTTGAAATAGGAGGACAGGTCAAGCTAGATGATTTTACAATTTATTTTCAATTCTATAGTTATGATGCTATAGATTTTGTAGAAAAAAATGACTTATATTGTTTGGAAAAATTATTATACTGTTTAAATCCATTCCTGTGTGATTAAAGATGTCCATACCCAAAATGCCCTGACCCCAGTAATTCTCTAGGAAGCCTGGAGATGGCTACAGGGTATTTTGGGAGGTCCTAGATCCACCCAAATCATTCTTGTTTTGGTTTACCAGGATTTATGGTGAACCACCCCGGCTTGTGTTTTGAGTTCCCTGGTGTTTTGGTCAAGTTGTCCCTGGGCAAAATTTCTTTAGTGTGTGCATGTGGTTTGTATGTGAGCCCCTTGTTTAAATCTTATAAAATGTAAACCCTCCAGAGCCTGGACAAGAAAGAGTCACACCTCCTTTTTCTTTTCTTTTTTTTTCCTGGCTCTCTTTCCCTACTAAATGACTTAATAAATTTCTTTCTAAAACGATTTCAGATTTTGGGGTTTGTTCTCATGAACAACAATTTGTAATCTTATTTCTCAAATAGTTTGTAATCTCTTTGATATCATTTCTTTACTCTTTGTCCTAGCCTCCTTAGCAACTAGCATAGTACCTTTCATTTATCATTGTTATCATTTTTAAGAACTTGAAAAACATAAAAAAAAATATTTCCTCATACAAAAAAGAGAAAAAGAGCATGATTTACTTGTTAGCCTTTATTGTGTGTGCATGTGCATGTGTGCATGTGTACGTGTGTGTGTGTGTGTGTGTATGTTTGAGAGAGGTGGGATGGGGTATTTTAAATTTAACATGATAGTGCCTATGTTGTCCTGATTTTCAAATCCCTTTCTAAACTTCCTTCTTCTTTCTTCTGTTTATTTGTTTTTTCTTCCAATTTTAGAATTTTTTTGAAACTCAGTTTTGGAATTTTGACAACTCAGTACAATACTTCATTAAAATTTTGTTTTTCTATCAGCATTTCCACCTGCTTTACATGATATCTAAGCATAATTTTTAAAAAATTAAAATGTTAACTATTTCCTACTTTTTTCCATGATATTTCAGTTAGAAAGAGGCTAATGTTGTACAATATTTTTCCAGGCTGTCTTTGAACATTGTCACAATTGTTAAAAATTGACTGAAATGCTGAATTTTGAAATACAATTTTATGGCCCTTGTCCCTTGTAAGATAGAAAAAAGTTTTTTATTGCACAACTGCAAAGTTTTAAAATGTTAACTGCCTAGAAATTTGTTAAAATTTGAGATAATAGAATATGAATGAACATAAATATGAAATTCTCATACAAAATATTTAAGCACTTCTTATCAGAGAATGTCCAAGACAGTTAACATCATCTCTAAACTGCAGTTAATGAGTCAAAAAAAATTGTGGCACTTTAGAAGATATATTTATTCTGTTGCATATTCTGAGTACTCAAACAGCCTAATCAACAGCAGGTTACTGGACAGAATGAAAAAGCAATTTTCCCTAAGGTGCTAATCTTTTAGGATCACAGGGGAACATGGATGTCTGAGGAACACTGTGTAATCCCAGGTACAGCATGGTAACTCGCTGCAACCCAATGCTACCATCTGCATGAGGAGGGGCTCTAAAACCGAAGCAATCTATGTAAACCTTTATTTTCTCCAGGTCAGTTCCATGATATAAAGCCCTCTCTGTTAGCAGCTGAGGATCATGAATTCACTGTGCTCTAGACAGGATCTCTTGCCCTCTCATGAACATGCCATAAGAATTTGATTGTTTAGGATTTCTTGGGTCAGGCATAGTATAGAAAGGTTGTACAGCCAAAGGATATTTGTCAAGAATATGAAAACCTTTTACCAAACGACCCAAGAGCTTCTCATTTGGTGTACTCAAATCTTCTTCATCTCCCATTTCCACTCCAGTTTCCCTGAGCAGAGCCAAAGCCTCACGATCTTCTGTTTATTCTTAACTGATTCATTTATATTCTTTTATTTCTTTGTAAAAGTATCACTCTCACTACCCCTCTGTGCACATGCAGAAACACACATGTGCTTTTAACTCTCCCTTCGGCCTCAATTAAAGCCCTTCCTGGTAACACATAACTATAGTCATACACAACAAATCCCTATTTTGTCCATGTTGAAAATGTCTGTCTCATTCTGTAATTTTAGTTATCTCCTCTCTGCCAAGAAGTAGAAAGCATTCTTTATCATCACCTTGGAGTCTTGGTTGGTCAATATGTTGTTCATAGATCTTAAGCCTTTCACAGTTGTTTTCCTTCATGGTATAGTTACTGAATAATTTGCTCTCCTGGTTTTGCTCACTTCACTCTGAATTAGTTCATACAAGGCCTCCCAGGTCCAGGTTTCTTTGAATCTCTCTCTTTCATCATTTCTTATGGAACAGTCATATTCCATTACATCCATGTACCATAATTTGTTCAACTATTCCCCAGTAGATGGGTATACCCTTAGCTGTCAGTGCTTTGCTACTACAAAAAGATCTGCTATAAATATTTTTGTACCTATGGATCCTCTCTCTCTCTCTCTCTCTCTCTCTCTCTCTCTCATATTGAGCCAGTAATAGTATTATTAGAGTATTTCTAGTTTAGTGATTTTTTGATATAGTTTTCAATTGCTTCCCAGAATGGGTGGACCAATTTAATTGCAACTCTTCCAACTTTCCATTAATGCATTTATTTTCCTGCAGCCTCTCCAATAATTGTCATTTTCCTTTCCTATTATCTATCCCAGCTTATGGATGTGTGGTTAAACCTTAGGGTTGCTTTAACTTGCACTTCTTTAATTATTAGAGATTTGGAACATTTTTCCATGTGGTTGTTGATAAGTTGGATTTCTTCCTTTGAATATTCCTTGTTCATATCTGACCATTTATCTATTAAGGAAGAATTCTTGTTGTTATAAATTTAAATCTTCTTTAAATACCTTCTATATCAGAGAAACTTAACATAAAGATCTCAACTGTTTCTCTTCTAGTTTTAGTTGCACCGATTTTGTTTGTATGAAAACTTTTAATTTTTATATTATCAAAGTCATTCATTTTTATCTTCTGTGATCCTCTCTATCCCTTGCTTGTCCATAAACTCTTCCCCTCTTTTCCTATCCATAATAGCAAAAATGTTATGTTCTCCATGCTATTTCATAGAAGACATGCCTTTCTCTCCAGTCCCTCTTTTCTAACTCTAGTTCTCAGAACAGTAATCAAATCAACACTAACATTCCTGGTGAGAACATCTCAATCAATTGTCCTATTACGCCAATAATTTTCTTTGATTTACTCTCCAAAGGACTCTTTCCTAGTCACCATTCCCCTATATGTGTTGTTTTAATTTAAATTTCTTGAGGGAAAAGTCCTGCTTGTACCCCAGTGCCTGGCACATAGTAGATGCTTAATAAATGTTTATTCATTCATTCATAATATCTTAAAATAGAGAGTGTGGTTCCAGTTCATAGCATAGTTCAGGGGTGGGGAACCTGCGGCCTTGAGGCCACATGTGGCTCTCTAGGTCCTCAAGTGCAACCCTTGGACTGAATCCAAACTTCACAGAACAAATCCCCTTAATAAAAGGATTTGTTCTGCAAAGCGTGGACTCAGTCAAAAGGCCACCCCCAAGGACCTAGAAGGCCACATGTGGCCTTGAGGCCACAGGTTCCCCACCCTGGATAGTTAGGTGGATTCTGAAATAGCTAAACGACCAGACCCAAAGTGTGATAATCGATAGATTATTATTAATTTTGTGGGAAATCTCTGGTGGAATTCCTTAGGGCTATATTCTTAGCCTTGTTCTGTTCAACATTTTTGCCACTGACTTGGAAGTAGGCAAGGACAGTATATTGATCAGATTTTCAGGTAACATGACACTGAAAATGGTAGCTAACCATGAATAACAGAATTGGAATCCAAAATGTTCTTCCTAGGTTAAAATGATGTTCCAATTTTCAGAGGATTAATTTTAATAGCTATAAATGTAATACTTTATACTTGGATTCAAAACAATAGTGGCCCACCTATAGAATGGAGGAAGTATTGCTAGATAACAATTCTTGTGAAAAATATGTGGGGTTTCATGAACTACAAATTCAATGCACAGCAGTGATACAACCTGACAGCCAAGATAACTAATGTGATCTTAGACTGTAGGAATACAGAATGTCCAGAAAAAGGGAGATTTTTCCGTCTGACTGCATTCTATCCTCATCAGTCTATAGCTGGAGTATATAGTCAAGTCTGGGTGATACATTTAAGTGATATCATTGACAAGCAAGGAGGTATCAAAGGAACGTTATGAGGATGGTTAAATAACTTGAAAATGGGCCATAAGGTGCTATGTTCAAGCAACTGGTGAGATTTAGCCTGGAGAAGAAAAAATGGAAAAGCTGTTATCGTTACATTCAAGTATTTCAGCGACAGTCATGTGAATGAACTAGGATCAAAAGTTGGAAGTTACAAAAAGGCAGATTTTGGCTTATTATAAGGAAAAATTTCCTACCTATTATAATTGTCTAAATGTTCAATAGGCTGCAGTCCCTTAGTGAGTTACCTATTACTAGAGATTAGGACATAATCTCTGTTTATGAGGGATGCTATTTCTTTAATTTATTTATGTATAATTTAATTACATATAACTATAGGCTGGACTAAATGACCTCTAAAATCCCCCCTAGCTTCAAGATTCTAGGCACCCACAATATACCATTGCATGCTAAAGTTGGCAAATTGGTTCGTCACTTTTATCTGGAATCTTTTTGGTTTCTTTTGAGAGTTCTTCTCCTTCACCTGCCATGAAAGTTGAGTCTAATTGATGTGGCCAGACCCATTTCTGATGAGTGCCATCCCATGGTGTATGCTCAGAGTTACCATTTCTGGTTTTGGCTGACCATGTGGGAGCTTTGGGGTTTACTCTTGAATATGTATGACTTGGGGTTAAAGGGCTTCCACTTTGAGATGATGAAAAATCCCCTTATTGGCTGCAGAGTTGTAAGAACATAGAGCTCCATCTCCCAACAACCCAGCACTGTTTTCATAATATGTGTTAGCTCACTAGAAGGAAAGGTCTGCAACCTGTACACACTACTTTTGAAAGATTTCTGATGGCTCAACTATTTAAAACTTTTCCAAATCTATCAGTAACAAAGTAGTGCAACTATCTGATTTTAAATTCATTCTGTTTTTTTTTCTCTCCTTGTCCTTGTTCTGCTATAGACACAGTTTAGCTGAGAAATGGTGAAAGGAAAGCCAGCAAGTAGGAAAAAGTGAAAAATCAAAGGTTTGGGGAATTTTGGAGCCCTAAGGCAAGAGAAAATGACCAGCTTTGAAAAACTGCTATAAGTCAAAAGGTACCACTGAGTGGAGGAGGGACCTAGCGATAATACCACAGCCAGAACAATGATCAAAAGATAAATTACAGCCTTGAACTTACACACACACACACACACACACACACACACACACACACACACACACA
>NW_020950547.1:1992215-2010844 GCF_900497805.2 Vombatus ursinus | reverse complement strand
ACACACACACACACACACACACACACACACACACACACACACACACACTTTTTTAAAAATTAAAGACTGGGCCTCCCTATCTTGCCCAAAGTGGAAGTTCAGGGGCCACTCTCAGGCCTGACCCACTCTGATTGATATAAGAGCTTTGACCTGCTCCATTTCCAATCTGGGCCAGTTCAGCCCTCCTTGGGCAACACCATCCACCCCTTCTGTGGTTCACTATATTTATGTGCAGACCACAGATTGGCTTAGCCCACTGCAGCTCAGAACTCCTGAGCTCAAGAGATCCATAAGGCTCCCTCCCCAGCAGCAGGGATTACAGGCATTTGCCATGACACACAGATATAGTTTTATATCTCACAAACTTGTTTCCTCATAGCAATCTTGTGAAGCAGGAAAGGGTGTATATTGTGTTACAGATTTTACAAAAGAGAGAACTGAGACTTAGAGAGGTGGAAGTAAGTAGCCCAAGGTTACCCAATAAATGTTAGTGCTAGGACTGAAATCCATGATCACTGACTCCAATTCTACTGACAAATCCAAGGTATCGAGTGGAATCCAATCCCATCCAGTCCAACCCAATCCAATAAGCATTTAAAAGTACTTATTATTTGTGGGTGACCATTATAGGTGATGGGGATAGGCCACTCCCCCTAAAAAACAACCAAAAAATAGTTCTTGTTCTCAAGGACCTCATATTATACTGAAAGAAACAGGAGCAGATATTTAATTAGCTGACCATGATAGACTAATGAAGAAAGCTAAGTCTGAGAAACCTGGGGCCAAAACCACAGGAAAATCACACAAAAAGGTACACAAATCTAATCATCATGGAGACAAATTATTGGGAATAGAGGACTGATGGGCCTTCTCCTTTAGACAGAGCCCTCTGATGCCCAAGTTAGGGTTTTAAAAGAATCATTTTATGGGAAGTTTGAACTCCTGATAGAAAAATTCACATACAGATAACAAGCTCTGAAGAGTTCTTCTTAGATTTCTAAAAATGATTCAATTTCCAATATCTATAATGCAGAAGGGTTTTGTCAACACAATCTCATTCCCTTTCTTGCTTCTTTAGCTCCCAAACCTCCATTTTCTATTTCCTGAAGTAAAACCATGCCAGAAAGAATAACCTGACCTATTTGTTATTTCTCCATAAGGTGGTGCATTTCAGAAGGAAGAAAGATAGTGACTCTACACTATTCAATAATAGGAAAAGCTAATTCCTGTCCTAGCATCACCTTTGGAGTAAACTGACCATTTTTTATCAGCCATAGGATATAGAATAGGGATGGGGATAAGGATGTGGGGTAGTCAGGGGACAGGACTGGAGGCAGGTAGTCTTAGGAAAGTACAAACCTGAGGGGGGGTGTGCATAGGGAGAAGATAAAGGTAACTAGTTTCTTTCTATTCTGCATAACCTTCAGGCTGTAGTCTTTAACTATGGTTAGTCAGTAGGTCAACAAATATTGACTAAGTGCCTACTCTGTGCCAGGCACTGTACTAAGTGCCAGGGAATACAAATACGTGGAGAAAGACTGCCCCTGTCCTAAAAGAAAGCTGAAAAAGGGAGTGGAGCGGGGAGACAAAGGTACCTGGTATTTGGGCATGGTAGAGAAAGTCTGGCGTGTAGCCTGGAGAAGAATGAGACAAGTAGGGCCTGAGTACCCTCCTTAAAAAGACCCATACTGGAGGCATGGCACTGGCCCATTACTTAACATCTCTTAATACTCTAGGCCAGAGGTGACAAACTCCGCTATCACTGGTGTAGTCAGCCAGCAAAACTCCCAAGTCCTGCCTGAAACATTCAAGTGTAATTGGAAAATGTTTAACAAAATAAATAAAAAATATGAGATAACATAGATAATGTTAATTTGTGATTTTCTAAGTTGATATGTGGCCCAAAAGGATCCATTTCTATGAGCTTAATGCCACTGTTTTAGGCAACTCTCTAAAACTAAAAATTGAAAAGAACATGCCAACCTGAATATACAGAAGGAATTCCCTATACTAATACAAAATGCACAGGTCAAACATAGTCAACGAACATTTATTAAGCATTTACTATGTGTCAGGTACCGTTCTTGGGCATGCAAAGGAAGGAAACAAGCATTTATTAAGTACCTACTAAGTGCTTTATAAATAGTATCAGAAAAAAAATCTTGGGAGGTAAATGCTATTATTATCCACATTTTACAGTTGAGGAAAGTAAGGCAAACAGAGGTTAAGTGATTTGCCCAGATCTACATAGCTAGTAGTAAATGTCTGAGGCTGTTTTTGAAGCCCAGTACTTTATCTACTGTGCCACCTAGCTGTCTCTATACAAAGATAAAAGATAGTCCAGAAAAAAAAGGAACATCTCAGGATGTTCACAAACCACATGTGAACAGCTATGCACGAACAAGTTATTTAGAAGATAAATTGGAGATAATCAATAGAAGGAGAGCATTAGAATTAAGAAGGATTAGGAGAGGCTTACTATATAGAATGTGGGATTTTACCTTGGACTTGAAGGAAGCTAGGAAAGCCAGGAGGTGAGATGAGGAAGAAGAACATTCTCTGTATGGGAGACAGCCAAGAAAAATGTCCAGAGTTGGGAGGTAGATTATCTTGTGTGAGAAACAGCAAAGAAGTTAGTGTCCTTGCATCACAGAGTACATGCGGAGAGGGGCCTGGTAGTGCGGAAGTTGTAAAGAGACTGAAAAAGTGAGAGAGCCTAGGAAATGAAGGGCTTTGAATGTCAAACAGAGACTTTTATTTTTGGTCCTGGAAGTGATAGGCAGCTACAGAGTTTATTGAGTAGGGTGATGACATGTTCAGATCTGCAGACCAGTTCAATCCATTCCAGAACAGTTTCCTTGGACCTTTCTTTCAACATTCTTTCTCTAGTATTATATTTATGTACTTAGGACCATACATGTAGAGTTGGAGGGGACCTTAGAAATTATATAATCCAAATGAGGGAACTGAGAGCCAGAGAAAGTAAGTGATTTGCCCAAGGTCACACAATAATGGGCAGCTAGGTGGCACAGTAGATAGAGTACTTCACCTGGATTCAGGAAGATTCATCTTTGTGAATTCAAATCTGGCTTCAGACACTTACTAGCTGTGTGACCCTGGGCAAGTCACTTAATCCTGTTTTCCTAAATTTCCTCATTTGTAAAATGAGCAGGAGAAGGAAATTGAAAACCACTACAGTATCTTTGCCAAGAAAACCCCAAATGAGGTCATGAAGAGTCAGATACAACTGAAAAGACTAAACAACAACAACATAACAAGTGGCAGAGCCTGGATTTGAACCCATTTCCACTGACTCTAAATTCAGCGCTTTATTCCTTCATCACTGGGCTTCTGTCCCTGCTTCTACCCCAATATGAATATAAGTCCTTTGAGAACAAGGTCTGTGTCATATTTATCTTTGTTTTCCCAATAACTAAGCACAATGCCTTGCACTCAGTAGACAATCAACAAATATTTGTTGAATTGAGGATACTAATGACCTTTAATCCAGGGGTTTTACTTTTTTTTTTTTAATGTCCTGGACATCTTTCGAAGTTTGGTGAAACCTATAGAGCTCTTATCAGAATCATGTTTGCAAGTGCACAAAATAAAATGCAATAGATTACAAAGGAAACCAGTTACTATTGATTCTTGTGATTTGAAGCAATTATGTGACACAAAGTCATGGTGAACACTGAATTAGTGAATACTGAACCATTGCTCCTAAAGGAAATACACAGCTAGGTTTCAACAAGCCTCTCCTCAAAACACTAGCTTTAGTACTTTCTGGAGTGGCCTTACGAACAAATTGATGAATTTCTTCTTTTCTCTGGGTATACTGTATTGTAGATTCGTTAACATTGAACTGACAGCCAAGAGCCTATAAATGCCCTAGTGAAGCTTATCTGACATGTGTACTTTCTCTGTAAGGCACATCACAGCTTTCTCATACTTAGAAAAACTAGATAGCACTTCAGCATTATTCTTGGGGACCATTTTAAATAACAAAATTAACAATAAATAGCACAAAAAATGCAAGAAACATGGCAATAGTTTGTAAAAAGGCCATTTGTTTACAATATGCAAACTGAAACAAAAATGTAGAGCATTACTTAATGACCTCAGCTGGGTATGTGGGTGACTCAGGCTCTTCACACATATCCTCGAATGAAAGTGCTGTGAATATTGATTACAAATAAATTTTAAGCAACTAATTGAATTTGCAAATATAGAATCTGTGAATAATGAGGATTTATTGTATATCAAAATATAGTTATCTATGTCTATATATCTGTATCTCTCAATTAATCAATAAATATTTATTAATCAGGCATTGTGCTAAGTGCTAGGGATACAAAAAGAGGTGAAAGACAGTGCCTGTCCTCAAAGAGCTTACAACTTCTCTCTCCCTCTCCCTCTGTTTCTCTCTCTCTCTCTCTCTCTCTCTCTGTTCAAGGACCCTAGGTTAGGAATCCCTGCTTAAGGGGACAAAGTTTAAGTAGGCTATGCAGGATTAAAAAAAAAAAGGAAAAACTATTCATGTTAAAATTAGTAGAATTACAAAGGAGCCGAAGCCAAGCAGAATAATCTTAATATATGAGCAGCTACAACACAAAAACATACAAGGGAAATTGATGTTGAACAAGGGAAAAACTGTCTAAAAATATGTGTTAGATTTCCTGTGTTTAGTTCTCCCTATGCATCTTCTGTTTGGTCACTTTAGGGTAGTATTGGGCCTACTTAGAGTACTTACTCTTTTTTTTTTTCTTTATATGACATATTCCCAGAAGACCATGTGAAAGTATATAAGAGATGCTATTATTGTTTTAGGTGGAGAAAATAGAGGCATAGGGCTCTTTTCGCTGCTGTCATAAATGAGCATATTGAGAATAAGAATGTGGTACTACATATCTATATTCCCCCCAACATTAAAAAACCCGGTGTGTTTGACCATTTTCTTTGTGTTTTAGTCTGCTTTGTCAGCAATCTTTTATTATAAAAAAACAATCTTTCTTCCTTATCGAAGTTTTAAAGTCATTTCACAGCTGAGTGGAAGCCTAAACAGAACTATCTTAGTGTAATGGAGCAGAAAACGACCGCTTCTTAACAAGGCTGGTATATGGTGACAAACAGCTCATAAAAATCCCATCTGCCACAAAATGCTTCTCTTTCAGTTGCCTTCGAATCTAAATGGTATATTTCCTGTTTCTCTTTAGAAACAATAGAGGAAATAGAAAGCCTTAGCTACCACCAAATTGTCCTCTGATGAGAAAAGGGCTTTGGTCATAATGTGTGGATGCAAATCATTCAGGGGTGTCACAAATGTTCTGCATGGGCACAAAAACACTAACTGGATGAGGGATTTTAGAAAACATTGCTGTATCTGAGCACTAAAGCTCGTGCAATGAAGTGCTGTTTTTGGTGATTGAACATTTAGGAGTAATATGCATACGGACTTGCTTCGGGTTTAGTTCAGTAAAAATAAAGGCCAGAGGTTGTAGATTGTATAGAGGAGGAAACTGTGCTACTTATCTGTTTATATCCTAGCTTTATAAAAGGTACAATGGTTGAGTATCAGGCTGGGCGTCAGAATCACCTGGTTTCACACTTATTGGCTGTATGATCCTCTGCAGCTCATTTAACGTCTATGTGGCTTAGGTAAGGCCCTTAGGACTTTGCCAGGTTGGAGATGGGTTGTAAAAAAAAATTGGTGGAGGGTGTTCAGACACAAAGAGCTCCCCATGCCAGTGAAATTATAGTCTTCTCATATTCTGGCTTTATGCTAACATATGCTTTTTTTTTTTTTTTTTAGGGATACATTGATTTATGAACCTTTTCCCTTCAATGTGTTCTGGGCAAAAATATATATCTGTTTAATTTGGATGGCTTATAAAAAAATCCCATGTATCATTTCAGCCAAACAGTATTTAGTTCTTAAAACCTTCAAGCCTGAAGAATTGAAAATGAAAATCCCAACAGTTAACTCGGAACAGACTGTACAATGAAGAAAAGCTCAGATTTTTAACTGGTTGGCAAAACATCATACTTTTTAGATTATCCAGCACCACTTTTTTTTTTAACAAAGAATTCAAATGTGGTACTTTATGAAAGAAATAAATCATTGCCCATAGTTTGGATTGTATCAGTGCACCATAATATTTGTGAGACTGTTACTGAAGGACTTATTTACTCCTATAAGAATGCATGGGAAATTTTTTTTTGAGATGGCTGAATGGAAACCAGTGTTTGAATACATTTCATTTAAAAATAGAATCCTGATGTTCTTACTGGTCCTCTGTAGGGACCCCAAAGCTCTAACTCCTCTGTTACTACCTTTATAGTCATCTTGATAGGAACTTTTTCTAATTTCTGGGAGAGAGTGCACAATTAATTTAGTTCTTTGAAGAGAGGTAGGCGGTAAGGTGATTTTGTTAGAAAACACATTCCACATGGAGTTCTAAGTTCTAGTCGTTATTCTGGTTCTAGGTATATCTTGTTGGAGAGCCACCTGAAGGTCTCCTGACCTTAGTTTTCTCATCTGTACCGTGAAGTGAGTGTTCTAGATCAGGGAT
This sequence comes from Vombatus ursinus, assembly GCF_900497805.2. Classification (NCBI taxonomy): domain Eukaryota; kingdom Metazoa; phylum Chordata; class Mammalia; order Diprotodontia; family Vombatidae; genus Vombatus; species Vombatus ursinus. The sequence continues at coordinate 2,004,272 of NW_020950547.1, read as the reverse complement.
TTTTAACTTGTGTGTGTGTGTGTGTGTGTGTGTGTGTGTGTGTGTGTGTGTATGTATGTGTGGGACCTCTTTGGCAGTCTGGAAGTCTATAGATCTTCTCAGAATCATGTTTTTAAATCATATGCTACAACTCAAAGGATTATAAAGGAAACTACTTATATTGAAACAAAGTTAATAAAATATTAAAAATAAAAAGAAGTTCACACACCTCAGTTTAAGAATCCCTGGTCTAGATAATCTTTAAGGGCCCTTCTGCCTCTGAGATTCCATGGTTCAAAATGAACTTTACATTTGATTTGGTGTTCAGAGCAAAAGAAAGAAATTGAGTCTTACACCATATTGGTAGGCATAGTCTCAAATTCTTTGCAGATGGCTCTTCTTGGGATGCTTCTTTATAATAGATACAGTATTGTTTGACATTTGAAAACACGCTTTCTGAGCTAGCATCTTACTCTATAATCTTTGGAAAAGATATTTTAACCATTTTTGTTTTCTGCTGTTAAAGTTGTAAAATGATAAATCAACTTTACTTTGGCCTCGATTTCTAAATGTTGGCAGTTATTTTATATCTTTTGATATATTTCTAAGTTATGAAAATACTTTTAACAATAATAACTTCAAGCTTACTAAGGATTCAGAATATTGACTACAGTGAATGGGTAGATACAATTCAAAGGAATTGCTAAAATTTACTAGGTACTGTGTTTAACTATTAAGTAGCAATGGGTATAGTGATGTCTCTAAGTATAGAGTTTACATTATTAACATGGAATATGCATGAGCATTGCTACAATAATGAGAATGTAGCTTCTGAAATGATTGTGATAGAAAAATAGAGTAGAGAAGAAATGATGGGAAGATCAAGGCTTCAGTAGGGGGAAAAGAACATTGGAAGAAGAGGAGAGGGCAAACTGATTATTTCCCCAAGAACTGCCATATGTTCACTAATATTTATCCAGATGTTTCATGTCAAATTGTTTCCCATTTCCTTCAAAGAAACACAATCCAGTTCTTAATCCAAAGCTTAGACTTGCAAATCCCTTCGGGTATAAGAATAAGACATTTTAAGTTTGTATAGTAGTTGCTGTCTTAGAAAAAAAGCTTCCATGTATTTCCTTTTAATCTTACAATCTCATGGAAATTCAGTTACTTGTACAGTACTGCTCATTCTTAATTTAGTCCAACCCCAGAGCTTCATTTCCAGGATGGGAAGACTCATTGACCAAGATTATTTGAAAGTAAAAACTATGAAAGTATACACAATAATCAGATCAGCTCACATAAAAATAGCATGTTCTATTTAGAAAAATGTTTTACCAGAAATGTTTTTAAAATGTGTATTTCAAGTACATTGATGAGTATCTTTCCAGATTTATTTTCTGATTTTAGCTCATTTCCCCACCATTTTGGTGTGAATATATATTTTTCTAATGTCTTGCCTGATAAGGATAAGCCCATAAAATCCTAAAATCACTCTTTTTGCAAGAAATGAAGGATTTTGTTTTCTCCAGTTTTATTTTCCTGTTTATATTCCAGTTTTGATTCTCTATATACTATTTGCTATTTGAAATGACAGAGTTCTATTTTTCAGAATTGGTCTTTTTTAGGTACAGTATAGTAAGTTAAAGATAGCTGTGAAAGGACTAATATCTATGAATTTTTCCCCCCAATATGGGTTAGGCCCATACCTTTTCCCACCCTTCTAAGTCAGGGATTAGCTTTCCCTAAAAGGAGACAAATCTGTCTCTGGGACCTGATTTTCTCTAGCTTCTCTGATGGAGCTTCTTGGCCACCTAAAGGATATAAAATCCCAGTCACATGTAATTGTAGCATTTAAAAAGGTTCAAGAGACATAATTTCTGGATAATTTAATTATTTCATTAATAATGCCAGCATTTTAATAAAAGCATGGTCATTTGGCCATCTCTCTCTCTTAAACTAAAGATAATCATGGTGTCAGGCTCACAGTTGTTATGCTGTCCAAAGAGTAGATGTTCCCCAGTGTGATAAACTCTGGTTAGTTAACTAATGAATGAATATTACAATGAGGGGATGGATTTGAAATTCGATTACTCATTTACTTATAAGTTAGCCCCAACCTTGGGCAATCTGTTCAAAGAATTTACCCCCACCCCAACCTAAATGGTACACAATGGCTGCTCCACCTGGGTGGGGTCTAGATAGAGGAGAAGGTTAGCTCAACCTTCAGAGACTGAGATCTTGAAATGAGGATAAAAGAAAAAGGGGGAAATCTGAATCTCCCCAAGTCATTGGTTATCAATAATCCTTTCTCTCATTCTCTAGGTCCTTAAGATTTGGTGGGTGCCTGAAAGCACAAAATTCTAGGTCCTGCAATGATGACCTGCTGAAAAGGCACATCTCAACAAGGAGGTGAGAGAGGCTGAGACTACTAAAGGCTGAAGATAAGAGCCCTGTAGTGTTTCCTTGCTATGTTAGGGCAAAATAAACCTCCTTTTAGTTAACTGTTCAATGACTTATGATTATTTCAAAATCAAACTAAGAGAGTGCTGGTCTTAGACCTGTCTTGAGTATTAACCATACTCCAAATTCTGTGGTTTAAACTTAAGGCTGTAGATGTGAAAAATAATAGAAGTACAAGTATAAGTTTTCTATGATATGCAGTTGATCCCTAACAGTCCCCCTCCTTCTCCCTATTCCCCTCAGCCCAGGTAGCCAAGGATTACAGAAATTAAGAGACAGATAAGATAACTGCACAATTACTTTTATACTCTTTATTCCTTTTTGAAGTAAGAAACAGTGTCTCTTTGATGGAGTTAGAGAGGGAATGACTGATTGAATTGAATGGGAGCCTGACTGTTGTCAGAGAAAAGACTGGTCATTTCTCCAACTGTGCCTTAAAATGCTGAACCTATTAGCTCTGCAGTGACTCTAGGTAGAAGCTAGCAGTCAAGTAAGAATGTAACCCCTGAGAAGCAATCCCTCTTCAACTCTTAGAGGGAGGAACAAAGGGATTTTCTCCCTCTGATCCTTCAGCCGTGGTGACTTGAAGAGGAGATAATTGCTAACAGGAGACAATATATCTACCAGGGAGCAGAGACATACACACACTATTCAGTTAGACATGGACACAGAAGGGAACTCACTTAAGTCAGAAAGCAGCTTCAAAGAGTGTGACCCCTGGTAGCAGAGAAAAGAGCTGACTGTGGACTCATGGGAGACCTAGATCTATCAACTGGGAGTTGAGCTACAGAGAGGACCAGGCTCTGGAAGCTTAGCTGAGCAGCCCAACCAGCAGAATTGCTGTGCCCAATGGGAACCTGTGTGAAGGCTTCATGAAAAGAGAAATGGCATTGAGGACTCACTATACTAGAGTCATGAGTTGCATTGGCCAAATGTCTTTCCTTCCTGTCCTTTTTGCTATCACTGTACACATTCTTCTCCTGGAGGCTATATTTGTTGGGGGGTGTGGCATGGGTTTATGGGGGGAAATATTTTGTAACTATCATTTTCATTATGTCATCTTAGTAAATGCCTTTGGTTTAAGCTAATTGTATCTATTGGCTGATGAAGGAGAAGCTCACTGGTGTGGTCTTATGAGCTATTAGTGGTAAATGTCTAGATCCATAAGTGCATTAATACTTAAAGTAGTAGCTACGTTTTGGTGGAGCCAATCAATAAGTGTAAATATAAGTTGAAGGAGTATTCCAGGGGTGTGTGTGTGTGTGTGTGTGTGTGTGTGTGTGTGTGCACATGTGTGTGTTTTTGTGTGTGCATGTGCATGTGTGTGTGTGTGCATGTGTATACTGCATCTATGCACCTTGTCAGAGTGACAGTGAGGGGTAATAGAAAAAAAATCTGGACATAGAGTAATAGAATCACAGAATGTTAGAACTCAAGGTGTAACTTGGGGCCACTATAGCTTACATATAAGATACAAATACTTTGAAGGCAGGATCTCTTTCATTTTGACTTCCCATCTCCAGCATCAGTTATAGAAAGTGACACACAGCAGGCACTTGATAAATGCTTTTCAGTTGGATTCAATGTTGGATGGATTCAGTTTTCTCATTTTGCAGATAGGAGGCAGACAGGCGATATGCCTTATCTTAAGTTCAACAGCTAGTAAATGAAAGAGCCAGAAGTTCAACTAGGACCTTAAGACTCTGAGTCTAGTGCTCTTTATAATCTATCATGTGCTTAGCATACAGTAAGTATTTAATAAATGTTTGTTGACTGCCTGTCTGACAGATAGTACTAGAAGACTTCCTATCCTGGTTTTTTCACCTACAAGGTATGTGATCTGTTTCATATTGATTACTGTTTCCCTAGTGGTTTGTCCAGTGTCTGGTATGTGGTTAGCACTTAATACATGCTTGTTGGTTGGTTGCTTGATTCTTGGGCAAAGTATTTCACTTTGCTAAGCTTGTTTCTTCACCTGTAAAATGGTACGCAATTCTTGAGCAACCTGCCAAATAATGTTCTTGGGAGGGTGCTTTTGAAAGGGTAAAGAACTATATAAAATTATATATTATGATTATCATAATAATTATTATAATGATATTATCTATTATAATAATATTATCTATTTTATATATACCATTATTATATAGTAAAACAATATATATTATACTATATAATATATTATATATGTATAATATATTATATCTAATATATCATATATAATCATATATTATACTATATATACTATATATAATACTATATATACTATTATTATCTATTAAAATTATTATCATAATGATATACCGTGATATCATTTTGTAAGAAAAATGTTCTACAGCCTAAGTTTCAGCTAGATCTGTCAGACTTTTTTTTTATTTATGTAGAAGCAATCTATTTAGAAGAGAGAGATTCCTTACCAACAGAGTTGCTTTTGATAAATCAGAAACATTTCCTTTCCTCAAGCAGTTTACAATTCATATCTTAGACTGATTGTGAGACAAAAGATGAAGAAATGCCATCACAATGATAAATTAAATTACATAATATCACTTAATTTTTAGAATTACTAAACAAAGAGATCAGTGCTAATCGATTTACAGGAATTTATTAGGCACCAAGTGTGTTCCAGGCAACATGCCAGACTGTGGAGATACAAAGTAAAAAGCATAAACAAGAAGCTTACATTCTACTAGTGGAGACAATATGTACATATATAACTATATGCAAAATAAATATGAAATAGAAACAAAGTAGTTAAATAAAAGGCAGCTAGGAAGAATCCATTTTGGGGGATCAGGAAAGGATTCATCCTGAAAGTAGTGGTTTTACTGAATTCTGAATAGATTCAGGAATTCTATAACATTGCAGCGATGAAGGAGGAATGACTGGTGTTGGATGCAACAAAGGCTCTGAAGTGAAAGATGGTGAAGAACAGAGAAAAGGCCAGTTGGGTTGGATTGCAGAAAATGGAAAGGAGAGTAATGTAAAATGAGGCTGGGAATGGGTTGTGAAGGGCTTTAAAGACCAAACAGAGGAGGTTCTATTTCTTCTTCAGGGAATTACCTATACCAATGAAATCTCTCTCTTGAAGTCAATAGGGAACCTCCAGAGTTTATTGAATGGGGAAGTAACATGGTCAGATCTGTGCTCAAGGAAGATCATCAGGCCCTCCAGGTGGAGGATGGAGTGAAGCAAAGAGAACACTGAAGCAATTCCTTGGAGTAAATCTGTCTTCCCAGAAAATTAAGAGGGTTTGTCTTTTTTTCATTAGGTGAAAACAAAAGGACTTATCGTCTCTTGATTTGATTAACAAAATGATATTTCCTCTATTGATCTAATAATAATTTTTTACTTCTTTGGGGATTGATGTAGTGGAAAGGGAATTTGCAGAAGTTTTGTATGGAAAAGCAGTTTCAATGAGTTTCAGATCTGTAATGACCTTTTCTTGAACCTAGGCAGAGGAACTCCTTTATTGGCCCTTAGGTATTGTAGTGCAACTAAGTGAGGAATCATTGGTTAACACTCATTGTGTACTATCCAATTGATAGGTTTCCTGGAATCACTTATAGGTTCCCAAAGTAGGTGATACTGGCCCCTAGGGGGTGCTGAAATGATCCAGGGCAGGGCAGTAGTAGCCTTTGTTGCAACTGGGGGGTGTTGAATAAAAATAAGCGGGTGGTGGAAGCATAAAGAAAGAAGAGAAGAAAATTTTGAAAAACCATTTGTATGTTTCATCTGTTGTGTAACAAAGTTATAAAGTCATAGTGATTACAATATTTTCCAAATAAACAACAAAATGAAGTTATAACTGATTAGTTAGTGGTCAAGTCCGCAAATAGGTCTTAACAAGCAAGTGTTGGCAGGTGAGCATGTCCTGAATTATTGAAGTCCAGCATGCATTGGCAAGAATGTGTACCTGTATTGACTTGTTTACAACACGATACTATCTAGTTACATATGGTGTCATCAAAATTTCAATGCAGGAAAAACTCCTGAAATTTACAATAAATTATTAAATTTAGGATGTTATTTAAAAATTATATTTTTGAATATGCAAATATATACATACATAATTATAAACAAACGAACAAGTAAATATCAGCTAAGTGGCACAGTGGATAGAGCGCTGGGCCTGGAGTCAGGAAGACTCATCTCCCTAAGTTCAAATCTGGCCTCAGACACTTACTAGCTGTGTTAGACTGGATGGGTGGTATAACTGTTGGGTTGGAAATAGAAGTAGGGTGGAGTAGAAGACAAGGAATTAGAAATGGATCTCTCTTACTGTGTTCTGCTACTTGATTTGAATAGTGTGCTCCAAACTGAGGCTAAGAACAGGCAGGTACAAAAAGTTGAATCAGACAGTTAATACACATTTATGAAGTACCTACTATGGGCCAAACACCATTTTAAGCACTGGGCATGCAAAGAAAGGCAAGAGGGTCCCTCCTGTCAAGGAACTTATAGTCTACTGGGGAAGAAACTGTGCAAACTATGTACAAACAATAAATTATAAATTGGAAATAATTAACAGAGGGAAGGCACTAGAATTAAGGGGAATCAAGAAAGGTTTCTTGTAGAAGATGGGATTGCAGTTGAGGCTTAAAGGAAACCAGGGAAGCCAGGAGGTGGAAATGAGGAGGGAGGGCATGCTGGGCATGGAGGACAGACAGAAAATGCACGTAGCAGGGAGATGGAGTGTCATCTATGAGGAGCAGCAAAGAAGCAACTGTCATTGGGTTATTGGAGGGAAATAAAGTATAAGAAAATTATAAAGGAAGGGACCAGATTATAAAGAGCTTTAAACACATACACACACACACATACACAGGATTTTATATTTGTTCTTGGAGGTGATCCTGGGAGCTACTGGAGTTTATTGAGTGGGGTCTGTGTGTGTGTGTGTGTGTGTGTGTGACATTGTAAGACTTACACTTTAGGAAGATCACTTTGACAACTGAGTGGTAGATAGACTAGAGTAGGGAAAGACTTGTAGCAGGAAGACCAACCAGTAGTCTATTGCAACAGTCCAGGTATGAGGTGATGAGGGCCTGCCCCAGGGTGGTGGCAATGTAAGAAGAGATAGGAGAGCATACGGGAGAGATGTTGGGAAAATAAAATCAATAAGCCTTCACAACAAATTGGATGTGAGAAGTGAGAAAGAAGAAGGAGTTGAGAATGATACTCTGATTGCAAGCCTGGATGACTGCGAGGATGGTGGTATTCTCAATAGTAACAGGAAAGTTAGGAAAAGAGGAAACTTTTGAAGAACAGGTAAGTTCTCTTCCTCTGTCTCCCTCTGTACTATTTTCTGCTGTTTGACCTTTTTATTCTTCCTGAGGTTGAATAAATGAGTGCTGTTAAAACTGTCATCTGTAGTCTTTTTTTGTTCCATCTGCATATGAAAGATTTGGATCTGTTTGTGGAAAGAGGAAATAGTCTCTAATTCATGTAGAGTCACCTTAAGAAGGAGAAATTTTTCTGATACAGAAACTTTTATGAATTTATCTAATTGGATTCCTTTAGTAAAGTTTTCTTCCTCTTCCTTCTTTGTCTGATCAATAAAAAAGGAAGCATAGGAAAAGCAAACAAGAAAGGAGGAGGACTTTCTCTTATTCCTAGAATTTGTTGTATTGGAAATTAAAAGCGACTAAGTGTGTGTGACTCAAAACAAGTCAGACCTAATTTTTTTGAATGTGAATTTCTCATTTGGGAAGGGGATGATTTTTGACTTTTTTTTTTTAATGCAGAATTTCCTACTGAAATTTCTTTGAATACATTTTCCCCTCCTTCCAGGGACTGTTAATGGCAGTATCCAAAGACTCCAAATTTCTAGGGGAATGGCTCAGCATTTGACAAAACTGCTGGGAAAATGGGATGGCAATCTGGCAGAAATTAGGTTTAGATAAATACTTCACACCGTATGCCAAGATAAACTCCAAATGAATATATAACCTAGATATAAAAGATCACATCATAACCAAATTAAAGGGCCAGGGAAGGAATTACCTTTCAGATTTATGGAGAGGGAAAATGTTCGTGACTAAACATGATAGAGAGGATCACAAAAAATAAAACGGACAATTTTGACCTGTTCCATCTATTAGCTATATAATGTTGAGATATAGATCAAAGAAATGAAATAGCAGAATATCTTTTTATCTTTGTGTATGTTAAGTGTATAATAAGTTTTTATGTTTTTTGGAGGACATTGATATTGCGTAGGTCTAGAATCTCCACTCTAGTCCATTGAGGAGAGAAGACAGAGCAAAGTTATCTTACCAAAACAACCAAACAAAAAACCCTTCCTCAATGTATCAGATCAACATTTCTAGTGCGAAATATCAGGCCCTTCCTGCATCTGTGGAATCGTTGATCTAGTGACATTGGTCTTTTGGCTGTTTCATGAGCAAGATACTTCATCTCTCAGTTCCTTGTTTGTCCCCCATACCTGGAACACTCTCCCTTCTCCATTCCAACCCCTGACCTCTCTGGCTTCCTTTAAGTCCCAACTACAATCCCACCTTCTATAAGGAGTCTTCCTCAACCCTGCTTAATTCCAGTGCCTTTCCTCAATTATTTCATAAAAATATATATACATATACATATATATGCATATAGCTTGCTATGTATATATTTGTTTGCATGTTCTTTCCCCCATTAGATTATAAGCTCCTTGAGGGCAAGGAACTTTCCTTTTGCCTTTTCTGGTATGCCCAGCACTTAGCACAGTGCCTGGTACATAGTAGGTACTTAATAAATGTTTATCAATTGATTGATAAAAACGCTCTTTTATCCTTAGGGCAGGTGTTATCAACTTGGGGTCTTTGAAATTGTTTTTTAAAATGTTTTGGTAACCATATTTCAACATGATTGATTTCTTTTGTAGTTCTATATATTTTATTTTTGCATTTAAAATATTATTCTGAAAAAAGGTTCATAGGTTTCACCATAGGTTTCAGACTGCCAAAGGAGTCCATGATACAAAAGAAAGTTAAAAATGTTATTTTAGAGGCTGATATTAAATCAAAAGGATAGAATGATTGTTCTGGCAACTTCTTCTCTGCCCAAGAATGGGATAAAAATAGTGCAACCCTTAGAACCGTAAAGATAGTAAAATACTTCACTAGCTCTTTTGGTTTTACACAAACCCTTATAACATTTTTGTAAACTGTTGTGTATGCGTTTTCTGTGAGCAATCCTATAATGTAATTATTTTGTTTTTAATATTACTAATTTTTTCCCACTGTTGTTGGCATATGTTAAACTAGGAAGAGGGGAAAAGTGCTAGACACTTTTTGAAAAGAATAATATTAGCTTAATGGGTACAAAAGATGGATATTTTCTTTTTTAATTAATATTTCATTTTTCCAATTATGTATAAAAATAATTTTTAACATTCAATTTTTAAAGTTTTGAATTCTAAATCTCTTTTCCTCCCTTCTCCCTTCTCTGAGATGGCAAGGAATTGATATAATTTATACAGGTGCAGTCATCCAAAACATATTTCCATATTAATAATGTAGTGAAAGAAAACACAGACCAAAAAAACCCCAAAAAAAATAAAGTAAAGAAAAAAAATGCTTCAATCTGTATTCAGACTCTATCAGTTCTTTCTCTGGAAGCGAGCAGCATTTTTCATCATAAATCCTTTGGAACTGTCTTGGATCACTGTATTTCTGAGAATAGCTAAGTCATTCACAATTGATCATTATAAAATATAGCTGTTACTGGGTATAATGTTCTCCTGCTTTTGCTCACTTCACTTTGTATCAGTTCATGTAAGTTTTTCCAGGTTTTTCTGAAAGTGTCCTGCTTATTATTTCTTATAGCACAATAGTATTTCATCACAATCATATACCACATCTTGTTCAGCCATTCCCCAGTTGATGGACATCCCCTCAATTTCTAATTCTTTCATACCATAAAAAGAGCTGATATAAATATTTTTGTACATGTAGGCCATTTTCTTTTCCTTTTATTATTTTTTTTAATTTTTACTCTCTTTGGGATACAGACCTAATAGTGGTATTACTGGGTCAAAAGATATAGACAATTTTATAGCCCTTTGGTCATAGTTCCAAATTACTTTCCAGAATGGTTGAATTAGTTCACAACTCCACCAGTGGGGCATTAGTGTCTCAATTTTCTGTCATCCCTTCCAATATTTTTCATTTTCCTTTTCTTCATATTAATTAATCTGATAGGTGTGAGGTTGTACCTCAGAGTTTATTTAACTTGCTTTTCTCTAATTAATGATATTTTAGAGCATTTTTATATGACTATTGAGAGCTTTGATTTTTTTTTGCCTGAAAACTCTTTGTTCATATCCTTTGAGCATTTATCAATAGAGGAATGATTTGTATTCTTATAAATTTGACTCAGTTCTCTATATATTTGAGAAATGAAGCCTTTATCAGAGAAGCTTGCTGTAAAATTTTTTTCATAGTTATGATTGTTGTGTATTTCCCTCTAAGATCGATATTTTCAATGATTGTCACAAATTATCCTATAGCGATAAGCCAATTCTAGTACCTGTCGATATTAATTCTACCTCAAAAATAACTGCACCCTGCTTTAAGTTGTAAGCAGTGGAACTTGCCATGTGAGGTGAAAGAAACCTCTTGGGACTGTGAAATTTGTTGAATCTGTTTGAATGCATGTAAAACTGGTTATGCTGTTGAGCAAACAGACCCCTATGTAATACAATGTTAACAGCTGCTTACAAGGAGTCCTGCCTAGCACCCCCAAAATGTTAAAATAGTTTCAGAAAGACTTAGACTTTGGGGAAGATTGGGATTGTTGGTCATGTGAACAGAAATAATTGTAGAGATACTTGCAGTTGTTCTCCTTTTCCCTTCTTTGGTGAGATTTGACACCATGGGTTAATTTTTTTCTGTTCTATCAATTATTTCTGCTGTGCATAAATTCTGCTTACATAATTCTCATTTCTCTTTTAAGCCATTCAGGAATATTCTGATGTGGTTCCATGCTCTGTTTGAAATTTAGAGGGTCCTCTGCCTCATCAGTGTTGATTCATTTTACTTTGTCTTATATTTATTCATACATATCTAGACTCCTTTAGACAAACAGAGGCCCATCTTTCCTTCTATTAATATTTTCTTGATTGGTATATCTGCTTTAGCTCAATGTCTATAACTGAGTTTTCTTCCTCCTGAGATCCTTGGTAATTTCAATTTTTTTTTCCTTATATTCCTCTATTATTCACATTCTGACTCCATCCTCATGGTAATTTTCCGGGAGGCTCTCCATCAAAGCTGTCAGTTCTCTCTGATACTAGATAATTCACCTTTCATTGGCCTTACTACCTGCCTGAAGTGACTTCTGGGAGGAATCATATTGGCCCCAAGTAGATATCAATCTCCTTTGCTTCAGGCCTGGTAGATCCAGATACACTCTATATATAATTCTGTCCTAGTTCCTAGCTCTCTAGCTGAGGACTGTTGGATCACAGAGCACTGCCTTGCAGTGGTTCCAGCTAGAGCAAGCTTCTGCCTTTTGGTTTTCTGAGTGTGTGTGTGTGTGTGTGTGTGTGTGTGTGTGTGTGTGTGAGAGAGAGAGAGAGAGAGAGAGAGAGAGAGAGAGAGAGAGAGAGAG
>NW_020950547.1:1961282-1992205 GCF_900497805.2 Vombatus ursinus | reverse complement strand
AGAGAGAGAGAGAGAGAGAGAGAGAGAGAGAGAGAGAGAGAGAGAGATTATGTAGCCTGAACAGAATGGGATTGCTGGTATGGAAGCAGATGCTGAGTAAGTACATTGGGGATTCACCTTCTCTGTTTTGTTCACAAGTTTATCTAACTAGGGTTCCTGATTTCTTAGCCTGTGGAGACAAATTTATCTCTTGTTCATCATTCTTATTTTTGAGAGGTTTGAGAGGTCGTGAGGATCTGGGAGAGTGTTTGGTATGCCATCTTGTTGGCCACATGACCCGGCAGACTTGAAGATACTTCTAGTAACCTGAGCCAGTATAGCCCTAGAAGTGAGTGAGTGAAGTATGTTAGATAGCTGTTTTCCCCTTCCCCTAGAACGCAGTATGTGACGGATTTGAAAGGAAAGTCTTGTCCTAGAGTTTCTATGGAAGCTCTGCTCATGTGAAAGGAAGGGGAATGAGTTTCCCAGGGGGCTACAGATGGGGATTGATTAGGGGGGATTGATATAATTGACAGTTCTACCCCCTTGACCGGCCAGCAACACCTAACAGTTATGCAAGAATAGATTCTTAGCCTCCCCACTTCTCTGGGCAAGCAAGGAGCCATGTTGAATGAAAAGAAACATTCTGGCAACACAAATTGGCTTTATATTGTCAGCTAAATTCTTTCTATGAAACCTTAGCAATTTCAACAGTCTCTCAGAAATCTCTCAGGACCTTTAGTCTTGAACTTTGCTGAACTTTTTTCCTTCTCAATTTTTTTCTCTCTTTAATGTATGTTCCTTCTTTAGATTGAACAATGAAGCCTCCCACCAAGGTGGTCAAAGGGAAATACAGGTGGCAAAGTATTAGCAGAGCCTTGCCTTAGGTTGTAGAGTTACTCAGTAAAAAGTATTGTGGCAAGCACTGCACTGAGTTTCCCTGAGGTGTTTAATGAGCAGCCTTAGGCAATCTAAAAGAAATCATACAGTTAAGAACAGAGTCTCTTTTGGCTGACACCTCTCCACCACTACACTCTTTATCTCTTAGTGTCATGGACTGGGGTTTTCTGGTGTCTGTCCTGTTGCTTGCCATGGGATATGTGACTAATTCACGTCTTTCCCTGATGTCTTCCGTTTTCCTCAAGAATGATGAGTAAATCATCCAGAGACTCAAAATTAAAATAGGAGAGACTCTAATGAAGATATAAATCAAAGAACAGAAGCTCTCCTTTATACTGGACCCATTACTTGGTATCCTGGTAGGGTAAAAATATCAGCTCTTGCCTAGAGATGTAAAATGCAAAAATAAAAAATAAAATTAAAGCCCACAAAGACATCTGGTAAATTCCACATGACATTTGGCTTAAAAAGGACAAAGTTTTGCAGCTGATAAGAATGTTTATTTTTGATGGCCCTGGATTCGTAGGGGACACACAGATGAAAATGTTTCTCCGTGACCCAGGAGGAAGAATAGTAGAATGTATAGGGGACTATTCATGACAGAGTTCTTGTCTATAGAGGATAAGTTGATTTAGTTATGTTTTGCTGGTGGCTTTCTATCACGTTCTGTGTGAGTTGTTTATTTTCTCCTCAATTTTTTTCTCTCTTTTAATGTATGAAGAAGAAAAGAATAAAAAGACAGAAGGAAGAATAACATAGATTTTAAAAATATTATGTTGCCCAGGCATAGTGTGCAAGGTATTATGGGTTGGTGAGTAGAACTGGACCCAAACAACAGGGTGAGACAGAGCCATAACTAGCACAGGGCACCTGAGCCTTTGCTCTAGGTTACTGAATTTGGAGGGTGATGACGGAACTTGCAGTCCCTCTGAAGCATAGCCACAATAGAGCTTAGAACCAAATTAGCAAAAAGAATTAGTTAAAATAGGAAGCAACTAGACTGAGCCCTTTCCTTGTTCTGCCCATCCTTAGCATCAGACCCATTCTGGTGCTTTGGGACTTCAGTTTGTGGTATTGGCTCTAGACACAAAAATTCCTAGTTACTAGTTCCAAGTAACCATGTTTGTATCTGCCCCCTTCCCCTGCCCCACCTCCCATCCCCCAAGACTTACTTTTTCTGCACACTTTTTGTGGGGCCCCTTTTCATTGCTCCATTCAGGTACCTAACATTCATTTTATGTTCATATCAAGAAGCTACCTGCATTACTAGTACCTAAATCTCTATTTTTCTACAAAGACTTGTTAGGTCCTCTTCATGTGAGTAAAGTTACAAATAATTTTATCACATGACTTATGGGACCGGGAAGTAGCCCAGAGCAGACAATGGGCTGTGGGTTTGAGATCCCTGCTCTTACCAATTATTATTATTATTTTTTACAAAAGTTTTATTATTGCCTTTTTTTTTTTGCTGCAGTCATTTCCCCTTAACTTGCACTTATCCCTACCTCCATCAAACTCTATTTCTCTACTTAGATGAGAAAGGTCTATCTCTTTAACAGTTCTCCAGGAATGAGGTTATTCATTGCATTTCATCAGTCTGACTTCTTTTTAAATGTTATTGCTTATGTTATTGTAGTCATGTATCTCATTGTCTTATTTGTATCCACTCTCCTGTACACATCCTCCTCTTCTCTGACATCACCATCAGGGCAGACCCTCACCACCTCATCATCGTATTGTGACAGCCTTTTAATTAGACTCCCTGCCTCAAGTCTCTCCCCATTGCAGTCCATCCTCCACTCAGATGTCAAAATGACACTGAGAGATAAGGCACAGGGCTAACCATGTCATCTACCTCTTCAGTAAACTTCACTGGTTCCTTTTTACCTATAAGAAGAAACATGAGATTCTCTGGCATTCATAGCCCTTCATAACCTGGCCCCTTTTTACCCTACATGTACTCTGTGATTCAGTGGCACTGTCCACCCTACTGTTCTTGAAATAAGACATGCTATTTCTGACTCTGGCCATTTTCACTGTCTGTTTCTCATGCCTGGAATTCTCCCCCTCTTCATCTCTGCCTCCTGGCTTCTCTATCTTCCTTCAAGTCCCAGTTAACATTCCACTTTTTACAAAAAGTCTTTTCTGATCCTCCTTAAGGCCAGAACTTTCTCTTGTTGATTATCACAGATTTATCCTGTATGTAGCTTGTTTGTGCATAATCATTTGCATGTTGTCTCCTCATTAGACTGTGAGCTCCTTGAGAGCAAGGGCTTAAAAACACTTGTGTGTGTGTGTGTGTTGCCTTTTTTTATATCCCCAGCACTTAGCTCATTGCCTGACACATAGTAGGTGCTTAATAAATGCTTGTTGACTTTTGCTTTCTTCTGTATCATTCCATGCCATCTTCTAAATTAAACTTCTCAGAATTCCTGAAATTTAACATTTTTGTAGTGTAATAATATTCCAATTACATTCATATATATTAATTTGTTCAGCCATATCCCAAATTAATGGCTCACCACTTTGTTTATTTTTTCCCTATTACCATACAGAGTTGTTCTAAGAACATTTCATAATATACAGGATCTTTTTTCTGCCTAATGTTGATTTTTTAGCTGTTTTTGGCCAAGTAATGAGATCACTGAATCAAAGGTTATGAAATTTAGGAAATTTTCTCACATAATTCCAAGTTAATTTCCCAAATGCATGGACCAATTTGCAGCTCCAAAATAGTGCAATAGCGTGCCTGTATTCAGGCAGGCTTTCTAACATTGTTTCCATTTTTGAGGGGCAGCTAGGTGGCACAGTGGATAGAGTGCCAGGCTGGAGTCAGGAAGACTCATCTTCCTGTGTTCAAATCTGGCCTCAGACACTTAATAGCTATGTGAACCTGGGCGAATCACAACCCTATTTGCCTCAGTTTCCTCAACTGCAAAATTAACTAGAGAAAGAAATGGCAAGCCACTCCAGCATCTTCGCCAAGAAAACCCCAAGTAGGATCATGAAGAGTCAGACATAACTGAAAAATGACTGAACAACAACTTTAAAAAATCATCTTTGCAGTTTTGCTGGGTATGAGGCAAATCCCCCGAGTTCTTTAAATTTGTACTTCTGTCATTGTTTTAGTGATTTAGAGCAACCTTTCAAGGAGCTGTCAACCATTTGTACTTCTAAAAACTGTCAATATTATTTTGACTACTTACATGTTGGGGAATAGTTCTGGATCATATATACTTTGTTCGATTTCCTATATATCTTGGATGCCATACTTTTATTAGGTATCTAACACATGTTTTATTCTTTCCCTCACTGATATTTTATCTTTTCATTCTGGCAGAATTTATTTTGTTTGTGTAAAAGCTTTCTAACTTTATGCCATCAAAATGTCATATTATATTATTTATGATTATCTCTGTCTCTTTTTTGGTTATGGTGGAAAGTTGTATGAAAAGAGCAAGGGGCCCTGTTTCCTTTGACTTTGAAATCAGTGATCTGAGTTCCTATTTTGATGGGATCTCATCTTTGCAGGCAGCTAGGTGGCACAGTTCATAGAGTGCTGGGCCTGTAATCAGGAAGATGTGAGTTCAAATTTAGCCTCAGATATTCTTTAGCTATGTGATTCTGGGTTAGTCACTAACCTCTGTCTGCCTCAATTGTAAAATAAGAATAATAATATCTATATTACAGCACCGTTATGAAGACCAAATGAGATAACATTTATAAAGCACTTAGCACATGGCACATAAGTACTTAATAAATGTTTATTCACTTCCCCATATCATTGATGAGAAATTATTATCAAAAACAATGTTTCTTTCTTCAAGCCATTGAACATGAAGGAAGAGTCTTAAAGCAGTTTCCCTTTTCTATCTCCTTGTCCCAGAAAAAAACAGGTGGTTTGGACTCATGCCTGAACTTTGCCATCTCCGAGTTCTTCCTCAAAACAAGAGACCTAGAGAGATTTCCAGAATATGCTGTAATACTTGCAAATGTTTATTCAAAACTTTCATTGGAAGTATAGAATGGACATAATTGGCTTAATCAGTTGAGAACAGAATGAGGTGGAGGGAGTCACAATGTCTTGGCATTTGAAGGCATGGTGGAGGTCTTATCCAAGAATCTCTTCTATCACTTCCCCAACAAGTGGTTATCTGGCCTTCACACAAAGTCTTCTATAATGGGAAATCCACTATTGCCTAAAGCTCCTTCCTTCTGCTTTTGGATAGCTCTAAGTGTTAGAAAGTTTTCCCTCATATTGAACAGAAATCTGCATTGTCATAACCTGTCTATTGCCTCCACCAAGCAATTTTCTTCCCCTTGGTCTACTAGGATTAGAACTTTCCAAAAATGACTAAGATTAGAAACTTTCAAGAGGAAAATTTCTTTGCATCACATTACTTCCAAGCTTTGTGGTACACAGTAGTCATCAACACAACCAAAATCAATTTCTTTCTTATTTTTTTTTCGGCTAGGAGATGGGTTAAGTGGCTTGCCCAGGGTCACACAACTAGTGTCAAGCGTCTGACACCAGATTTGAACTCAGGTCCTCCTGACTCCAGGCTGGTGCACTATCCCCTGTGCCACTTAGCTGCCCCAAAACCAACTTCCTTTAAGCCAGCTTTTTCAGAAACCATACCAGAAAGCTACATTAGATGTTTCTTCTGCTATAAAAAAGAAACCAAACCAAGCTAAAGAAAAAAGTAGCCAAAAATAAATAAAAAGGGATATGTGCGAACTCAGAAGGTGAGCAGTGAAAGTTTTAATAAAATTTAAAAATAAGCCCAAGCCATAGATAAAATGAAAGAACAGGAAGATATTAATGCTAGAAAGTCCCTCAAAGAAGAATCAAAGTGATGCCTAGATCTGAATGCCTATCCTTCATTACCAGATGCATGCTGGACATCATCTTTGTTTTCCATTAGTATCTCAAACTTCCTAACCTGACCCATTTTTTTTAACCTTTCCAGCTTTCCTGTGCCTGACTCTCCTATACCTATTATAAGATCTAACTACACACTCTAAGATTCAAGTGCACTGTCTTTTTTGCTGTTTCTCAAGTGCATCATTCCATTTTCCATCTACATGCCCTTGCCCCTGCATTCCTCTATGCCTGGAATGTTCTTCCTCTTCATCTCTGCCTCTTATTTTCTCTGGTTTCTTTCAAGACTCAGCTCCAATCCCTACTTCTTCAGGAGAAGGGACCTTTCTAGGTCCCAACCCTGCCCCTACACATTCCTTTCAGATTACCTTATGTACTCTGAATATATCTTGCCATGTGCCCATATATTTATGTGTTATCTCCCCAATTAGAATATAAACTCCATGAGGGCAGGGACTTTTTTTCTTTTGGCCTTTCTTGGTATCCCCAGAGCTTAGCACAGTGCCTGGCACATTGTAGCTACTTAAGTAGTGCTTGTTGACTAACTACTGCTGCATTTTCTTCAGTCTTAGAAAGGATGCCTGAGTATGGAAGGAGAATAGAAGTACTGGGAACAGGCCAAGTAGAAAGAGGAATTTCTGGGCTTTAGATTTTGGGTGTCACTATTTCTGCTGATCTTGACTCCTTATCCTTCACCAGTGGCATATGGGATCACTGTACTATTCATTGGGTTAGGATCATGTTTTTGGAACTGCAGAAAAGCTGGAAGGGATTGGACCAAAAGAAGTAATTAATTTCATCCTCTAATCCCAGAAATCCTTGAAAATCACAACCATGTGGGCATCTATCTCAGTTAAAGATGGAAATGTCATGGAGAAGGAAACTAGCACTCTGTGAGTAATCCATCCTAGCAATTTAAACCTAAGAAGCACTGAATTCAAATCTTATTTCTGACCCATTTTGGCTTTGTGATCCTGAGCACATCCTTAATTTCTCAGTGCTCTAGACAACTCTAATATTTTAAGATACAGAGAAGTTGTCAATCTGCATGGAGAGAGGGAATTTCCTTACTTGGGAGTTCCCTACAGCAGTGAAATCAAAAGTCTAGTTCCTATTCCCTATTTGTTTCCCTGAAAAAAAATTGTCAGCATCTTTCACATAATATTACTTTCAATAATAATGTGTTTTTCAGTTGTTTTAAGTTATGTCCAACACTTTGTGACCCCACTTGAGGTTTTCTTGGGAAAGATATCAGAATAGTTTGTCATTTCTCTCTCCACCTCATTTTACAGCTGAGGAAACTAAGTCAAATAGGGTTAAGTGACTTGCCCAGGGTCACACATCTAGTAGTATCTGAGGCCAGATTTGAACTCAACAACATGAGTCTTCCTGACTCCAGGCCCTGCACTCTATTCACTGTGTCACCTAGCTGCCCTTCCTAGCGCTTAGTAGGCCTTTAATAATTGTTTATTGAACTGAATTGAAATTGAACTTTCTTGGTCTGCTGACAGGTGTAGTGGGACCAGCTTCAGTCTCCTTCTCCCAGGTTCTGTTGCCATGATGTTTCTTTCCTGGGGCTTGTCTTGCTTCCTATACCTGGAAGGATATGGTCCAGCTTTTCTGGATAATGGCTTAAACTGTCATCTAACACAGCTGCACCTGAATTGGGAGAGTCCTTTGAGTGCCACACCTGATTCCAACTAGATTTGTCCCAGATACAAAAATGATTAGTTATAGGTCTGATAGTGAACCTTACAATACTAATAATCACATCAGCCTGAGATAGAAGGGTCTTGAGAAATTTGTATATCTTTTATTTTTTAAATTAAATTTTATTTTCAGTTCCAAATTCTCTCCCTCTCTCCTCCTGTTGCAAATATGAGTAGGCGTGCAAAAACAATTTTCTGTAGTAGCCATGCCTAAAAAGTAAAAAAAAGAGAAATTGTATATCTTTTAAATCTTTAAGTTTTGAGTAACATGGGAAATTTCTTTCATATAAAGACCTTCAGATTTAAAGCTGGTGGGGACCATAGAGGTCACTTCATCCAACTTCCTCTTTTTATATATAAACTAAAGCCTGGAAAGGAGGGGTGACTTTCCTTACAATGCTCATACAACTAGCTGGTGTCTTAGTGAAAAAAAAATCATATCAGAAATGGAAACCTGTGCACAAAAGATTAGTGAAATCTAATTGCATTGCAAATATGTTAACTTCCTTGCAGTAATGTTAAATTACTTCTGACAAGAGATAGGAGGTGAACTGTTCCACAGCTCTTTAGTCCATTATTTACTTAATTGTTATTGGGGAACATTTTACATTCAAATAGAGAAATGTCAAGAACTCATAGAGAAAAATATTTTTTACTTGTGTTGTTATATTTTTTTTTCAATTTGAAAACTGCAATAGTATGAGCAATTTCATTCCTATACTAGGATAAGCAATACATAATTATCCTCAGTTACTAATTGCAACACATATTATGTGGAATTAAGGAGGAAAATCTACTGCATCATGACATTTCATGCCAAAAGTTAGTTTGCATGGGTCATTAGTATTCATAGCTAAATGATGTCTTTTGATGTGTATTAATAATGTATCCTGGGATTATACAAAAGAATAATTCATAAATATTCCCAAGAAGGGGAAGATGCCATAATTAAATCACATTAATTAACAAGGATATTGGGTTATGATTTGGAAGAATCTCAAATTTTTCAATATGCAGGTTGATTTGTTGATTTTTTCCCCCAAGTAATTCAGGATGCAAGTAGGAGGTGGTAATGTATGAAAGTTTCTCCTTTTTATTTGCTTTTAATTATCCAGTTCATGATGAATATGAAATTATCCCTGGAAAAGTGCTATATGTAGCTAAATTTTATGTCCATTTGTTAAATATTTGTAATTTAAGGGCTTATGGTACTGGGTTGTTAATTCCTGTAATGGTATTTCCAAGATATTGAATCAAATTAAATTGTACTGATATGTACAGCATTTTTAACCAGCATTAAAAAATGATGCTTTATACCAGATATTGGCCTTATAACTATTAGGAAATAGCAAGAATAGATCTCAATATTTAATCTGTACCATGCTTAGAAGTACTTTAGTCTGTTAGGCAAAGAAATTTTTACAGACCTAATTTTTCAATTTTTTTTCAAGAAGGTAGAAGTCATTGCCTGTTTTTTTATAAACCATGTCACCATCCATATAATTTCTTCTATCTCTGGATGTACTCCAAAGCTCTGTTCTTGACCCTATTCTATTCTTCCTCTATACTTTCTTTCTTGGTGAACCTCAAAAGATCTTGTGGGTTCAATTATAATCTCTGCAGATGACTTCCAAATCTATTTATCCATTCCCAGTCTCTCTCCCTAGCTCCAGGAATGCCTCTTCCAGTAATTATTGAGTATTTCAAATGTTTCAAAGGCATCTCATCCTCATGACATTTCACTTTGAAAGTCATCTCATACTCAAAACTGAACTCTATCTTTCCATTCCCCCTCCCTCATCCACAACCTTTCCAAACTTTCTTATTTCTGTTGAAGGTAATACCTTCTTTCCAGTCACACTGTTTTATGACCTTGAGGTTATCCTTGACTCCTTTCTGTCCTTCGAACTACAAACCCAATCAATTGCTAGATCTTGTTGTTTTTACCCCTACAACATCTCTTTCTCCCATCTGTCCCTTTCTCTCTACTTTTACAGCTATCATCTTAGTTCAGACCCTCATCATCATCTCATAGGCACTATTTCAATAGCCACATAAATTGTCTCTTTTCCTTAAATCTTTCTCCTTTCCTGTTGGGAGAATTTTCCCATGGGAGTTCTAGCTTCTCTTGGCAGAAGCTGAGGGTCACAACCTGTTGCGGGGCAAAAACAAGGAAGTCTCACAAGACCTCTCCTTTGCTGACACGCAGCTCCCACGGTTGGCTCGGCTCTCCTCTCATTGGGAGAAAAGTCCTACTCATACCCCTGACACGAGGGCTGCAGGTATCCAGCAGACTTGGTGATTGGCTATCACGTGGAGATCATGCTTTGATCAGGTGTTACTAGGGATATAAAAGAAAGCTACTAGCACTTAATAAACAGAGCTTCTGCCATCTTGCTGTCTCCCGCCTCATCAATGCGCCTCCGGGTTAAGAGTATTGAGCTGGTCTCATGCTCATCACTGCAGCGGCCGCATCACTTTCCACCCCATCCCGTGTATCAGAGGTGTCAAACTCACTGCCAATAGACAGCCCACAAAATTTCTGAGTGCAGCTGAACCAGATTAAAATGTAATTGGGAAATATTTAACAAAATAAATACAAATATAATACAACATAGATAATGCTAATTTGTGTTTTTCTAAGTCAATATGCTGCCTGCAGGGCAGGGTAGATGAAAGAATTTTAATGTGACAGCTCTACATGGCTTCCAAGGTGATTTTCCCTAAAGTGCAGATTTGACTGTGTAATGCTCTTACTCAATAAACTCCCATGGTTCCCTATTGCTTCTAGGATCAAATATAGGCTCCTCTGTTTGTTCCTCTACATTACTCAATTGCTCAATTTTCATACAGCCAGGAGCAAACTATTGCCTACCTCCACTTCCTGATATCTCATCCTCTTTAATCCTACCCTATCCATGTCCCACTCTAGCTCTTCCTACCCATTCCACTGGGCCCTCTAAAATTCCTATTCCGTAGTGAAAAAAATTCTTCTCATTCTGGACCCTGTCCTTTCTTACTTCTTCCATCTACTTATTGTGATTGAGACCTGGCTTTCCCCAGATGATACTGAATCCTTGGCCATTCTCTCCAGCCTTGGCTTTAACTCATACCTTTTGGAACTGGTCCTGTAGGGCATAATCCTTGGTTTCCATTGTACCTTTCAGTCCCTCTTTGATTTACTTAGCTATTGGGGTATATGGGGTCACACTTCTGATATGAGGACTTGCTGAGCCCTTTTCAAGGCTGCTCATCTACCTTGATGTCTACCTGATTCACCCAACTCTCATCTGTGGCTCCAAGAAGCTGTAGCATGTGCAATGGCCATACCCCAGGAAAACTGTCTCTGCAGATAGGCTTAAACAAGTTCAGGGTAACCTCAAACCTGTAGGTGAGTTAGGGAGATGTCTACCCCAAGCATATGAAGACTTCTCCCAGCAGAATGGTTGGATGAGAATAATTTATTCCAACAGCTATGTAGGCAGATGAAGCAGAAGCTGTAGAGCGCTTAGAGCTTGGTCAGGCATTGAAGACGCCGAGGTCACCCACTGCATCCTGGGCCATTGTCAGTCATCCTGACTTCTGTTTTGCCACTTGACTTCATTGACTCTGGAAGTGAGGCTGAAATGAGGCTGATGGCTGTGCAACTCTCGCTCACTTAAATCCAGTTCATGTGCAAGTTAAGACATCACCCTACGATGTCTTTGGTTCTCCTTGAAAACAAAGGATGAACAACAACTTAGTTATTACTTATACAACCTCTTCTTATTTGATACACAATTCAAATTTTCCACCTTATTTGAATTATGGGAGCTGTTGTGTATTGTCTCCTGGTCATTCTTTCTTCATTTTCAAGGATTCATCATCTGGCTTATTCTCTTCTCCAATGTTTGCTTTTATACTAGGTGGTTTTGAATCCATGTTGATGCTTACTCAGGCTTCCTAACCTTTCAGTTCTTTAGTCTTCTTAAATCCCTTGACCTACTCCTTCCTCCAACCTCAGACACATGAAGATCTAGTCACACTCTGAAGCTCCCCATTACCCACAAGTGTTCCACATTTCTAATAAAAATCTCTGACATTACTCTGTCCAACCACAGCGTCCTGTTATTCTGTCTCTCTCCCTACTAAACCCCATTCTTTGCCCTCATTGTGACCTCTAATGAGGGGTATGCTACAACCAGCTTGGACCAGCTCCTGCCAGCCAATTGTTAAATTTTTAGTGTGATTGTTTATACCTTGGAAATCATGAAAAGCTACAAATTAGGGCTTGGCTTATTTTGTCTTTGATTGTCTAGATTTAAGAAAAAGATGGAGAAAATACTAATAATATTTAATTTAAAAGTGTGTTGTGGTGAATTTACCACCCAGGAAGCCAGTTGTTAAACATTTGCCAGCATAGTTTTGCCTCTAATGCCTCCATCTCTCCTTATTCTTTCAGGCCATTACTTCTGTTCTGAATTTTACTTTTCTCTTTTCCCGATCTCCACCTTTTAGTTAAATAATTCAACTGTAAACTGTCATCTGCACTCAAATTGCTCACCCTCTTGTCTTCTTTCCACTCATCCCTTGCCAAACTCCAATCCTAAATTACTCCCACCATCTACCCTTTCCACTCCTCATCACATGCTGCTGAATGAAGCTGGAGGAATTTGTGCAACTGTACTGACTGGCTTTATTCAAAGTCCATGTTATCCTATTTCAACTGGGCCTTTACTGAATGAAGGCAATTCTTTTATTTCTCTTTAATTGATATTCCATCTCATGTCCCATAGAAGCTATTCCAGACCTTGTCTTCTCTTCTCACATCCCCCACAATGCCTCTGCTACTCTCTCAGCAGAGGATTTCACCTTGGACTTTACTGAAAAAATTAAGGCCATTTGCTACAAGCTCTCTCTTTTCTTCACTCTAATCCTTTTGATATCATCCTTCACTCTCAGTTCTCCCAGTCTGTAATAATGAGGTGGCTATTTTTGGTAAGACAAACCTTTTGCCCATTTTTTCTGGTAGGGTACCATCTTAGTCACCCTAATGCCCCTTTCATTTTCAGCCACTGTCTATCTATTATTTTTACACTACAGTTGGAATTGGGGGCAGCTAAGTGGTGCGTGGATAGAGTGACAGGCCTGCAGTCAGGAAGACCTGTGTTTAAATCTGGCCTCAGACACTTAATAGCTGTATGACCCTAGGCAAGTCACTTAATTCTGTTTTCCTCAGTTTCCTCATCTGTAAAATGAGCCAGAGAAGGAAATGTTAAGCCACTCTTTGCAAAGAAAACTCCAAATGGGGTCGTGAAGAGTTGGACATGATTGAAACAACTAAACAACAACAAAAATAATTGGAATCAGGAAGGAGTTCAAATCCTGCCTTAGATATGCCCTACCTGTGTGACCCTGGGCATATCACTTAACCTTTCTGTACCTCAGTTTCCTTATCTGTAAAATGGGGATAATAATAGCCCCTACTTTCCAGGGTTGTTGAGAAGACCAAATGAATTGAGTGCTATATAAGTTATCATTATTATTATTATTTTTTTTCTTAATGCCTTCAAATATCACCAAACTACTCCAATCCTTAAAAAATAATTTTCTAGAATCCACCATCTCCTTAAGCAACCATACTCTATTTCTCCTCCTCTTTTCAAATAAACTCTTGGGAGAAAAAAGTCTCCTATTTATAGATTCCAGTAAAACCCTAATGCCACTAGGATAAAATACTAATTCCGCTAATTAGCTTTTAAAGCCATTCATAAGCTGGCTCCACCTATTTCTTCAGTCTCATTTCTATTCCCATTTGGCAATTCAGCCAAACTGACCTTCTCTCTGTCCTTCATGAAACACAGTACTCCCCCTCTTATCTCCTTGTCTTAGTTTACCTTTCCAGTCCCCTAACAGGAGCCCCTGAGGAGAAACAAGAGCTCCATTTACCTAACAAAGCTGCCATGAAGTTCAAATGATATAATATGTAACTTGACTTGAATATATGTGAAAATACCCTGAAAATATATAAAGCATTAATACTCGTAGTGATACCTTACTTATTTAACATTGTTAGGTAATGTGATATTCAATAATAATAACTCACATTTTTCTAATGACATGAGGACTGTAAAATCCTTCTTTTTTGATAACCCTGTCAGATAGGGAGTACAAGTATTATTATCCTCATTACTTTTCTTTAAAGGGGCCAGAAAAAAATTTAAAATGAAATGATTCTGAAAGATGAGAGCTGGCTGAGATTCTTAAAATCTAGCCATGGCTCAGATTCCTAAAATCTAGCCACTGCTTAGATTCTTAAAATCTAGCTACTGCTTACCCATGTTCCAACTCCTTAAGAGTCTGCCCGATATGACAGATGTTCTAATAAACCTGTCTTTGGCTGAAAGAAGGCTCGGGTCAAATTCTTTCGGGAAGGACCCGCATGTTGTGATTTTGGGGTCCCAATGAGTGAGATGGATGAAGTTTCCTCGGTACTAAAACTCATAAATTCCTTTTGTCCTCCCAAAGGAGCAAGAGCTGACCTGTGTTCCATCTCCTCTAGCAAGATAAACATTGCGAAAGACTGCTAGCTTGACCTCCAGAGGCTTCCTGCTTATCTGTCTTCAGGCAGAACTTCTAAATGGTTATCAAAAGTCCTCCTGATTCTTTGTCTTTAGGCAGAGCTTCTAAATGGTTATCAAAAGTCCTCCTGATTCTTTGTCTCTAGGCAAATATTTCCACATAAGGGTCTTAGAAAGCCACGTTTAGATGGTGCACCCTGAAACCCAGCCAATGGGAAGAAGGGTTCAGGAATGGGGAGGGGGTATTGCGTTAGGACTATAAAACTTTGCTCCCCACTAACAGGCTTTGCACTCCCTGGCTGTCGCTGCTTGAGTGACGAGGGCTGTGCCCTTTCTCATGAGAAAGAATAAAACCTTTTCTGATCTCTGACTCAGCCTCCGAACTTTTAATTCTAGTGTGGCCGTTGTCCCACACACCAAGACCCCCCTGAACCCCTAAACCGCATCATTTTGGTGGCCCGTATGGAGAAACTGCCTAACCCCAAGTTCTCCTCCAGCCAAGACTGGAAGGTATGTAAGCCTCTCCCCCCTCCACCTCCTTTCTTGCTCTGCAATTAGGGTCGCTCTCCAAGCACCAAGGCTTGGAGGTGCTTTTCTGGCATACAGTTACGAGGCTGACTTGCACCCGGCCTGACGCTCTCAGGCTCTCGGTCCACTGGGTCGGTTCAAGGCCATGGACCTGGGTACACTTTCTGCAGCATAGAGTACAAGGATGGATGCCCTATCCAGAAGTGTATGAATTCCCTTGGCACTAGGGAATTGGGGAAAACTGCAGTTGTTTTTTGGTTCCCTGAGGCTTACTTACTGCCTTCCCTCTATACCCCTGAATTCTCCTTCATGGAGGTTGCAGGGGAAAGTTAGAACAGCTAAAAATATCTTGGTAGATTCTGGAGGTTTTGTGATTGATCATTAAGGAATTTGGAATTCCTCCTTACAACCCTGGTCACTCTTTTCTCCCACTCCCTTCGCTTGAGTCAAGAGGGTATCTGTTAACCCCTCTCATAGGAGAAGAGAGTTTCACCCCTTACCCCTCACTTTTGATTTCTCCCTCCCCCACCTGGGGAAAAGGAAGGAATGGGGAGGGGCAGCAACTACAGCATGGGACTCACTGGCAATGGACTTGGGCTCTGGGGCAACCTTTGCCTGGAAGCATCACCCAGGTTCAGCACATCCTGCTCAAGGTAAAGAAGCTGGCCTCTGAACTTCGGTAAGCATGCTCTTTTAAATTTGTAGTTTTAACTATTAACGGAGATGTTGATTCTCTGTGGAAAGTAATTTGGAAGTGCATTTAACAAAACTGAAGTCACCTGATTGGTAATGGGTTTGTTTCAAGTTTCAAATTGGTGAGCTTTCTGTATCAGTTATGTCAAGCAACTTTTCATAATTTGGTTACTGCCAAAATAATTTAACTATTGTTGGTTATTGTTTTAATGTGTAAATGAGGCAAAAAGTTTGTTTAGGTTATGTATGACTTGCTGAGAATTTGCAAGTGTATAGAAATATCTAATGATTGGTTTTTTACTCCAGGACAAAGTTTGAGATGTAAATCCTGGAAAAGTTTTTCCTAAGCTGTGATTAGTAAAACTTGCTGTTTGAGGTAAAAGCTCATAGGATTTTATTTGGAGTTGTCTGATGGATCATAATCCATCAATAATCAATAATCCACCATCTGAGAGAAATGCCACAAGCTACACAGAGAAGGTGATACTGGTGGGAAGTCAGCATTGGGAAAAGCTGAGAGGACAATTTTAGCCTCAGTCTAAGATGGGATCCTCCTGGCTCAGTTTCCCCATTATGTTCCTTTGAAAGGGAATGTTACCCACCTGGCTATTCCTGAGTCTGGCTATGAGGTGGATTTGATACTGCATGGTTGGAAACTGAATTATCTGAATCCAAACAAAGCTAAGGATGTTTTATCCTCTCAAAGTTGGGTCCTAAATCAAATCCCTGCTTGATATCTGGGCCCTGCAGTTTTTTCTGTCAGATTTGTGTCTTCCAGACTATAGGCCATTCACCTACAGTTGGTAGCAAACAGCGAGTAGCAGCCAATGTCCCCACATCATTCCCTGGATGCAGCCTGTGCTCAGTTCCAGTCAACCTCCTTTTTGGGATCCCCTAGAGGCAGGGACAGCTCTATGCCCCTTGCCAGCAGGAAGCAGTTTCAGAAACTGAGACCTTCTCCCCTGATTCCAAAAGAATTTGGGTCCCATTTGTTTGAGGGGGGAATGATGGGGTTGGGATGTGGGCCCCAGAAAGGAAAAACCCTGGACTTTCCCACATGGCCAAATCTCTGGCATTCCCCCGAGGCTATAATCCCATCAACTGGCCTTTCATTGTGGACCTCCCTATGGCCCCAGGCCATTTCTCCATTCTCCCTTGGCCAAGTGGTCCAGGTCCCTGGAATTCTATTACCTCATAGACTACTTGGCCACTCCTAGATCCCTCCCATAGTCTTTCTGTATATAATGTCCATCTTGTCTCCATTAAGAGGCTTAGATTTTTAAAATCTAGCCCCTGCTGGGATTCTTAAAATCTAGCCGCTGCTTAGATTCTTATAATCTAGTCACAGCTTACTGATGTTCAGACTCCTTAAGAGTCTGCCCAATATGATGGATGTTCTAAGAAACCATGTCTTTGGCTGAAAAAAAGAAAAGAAACACGAGAGCTTAAATAACTTAGCTATGACTATATACCCAGTAATTACCTGAGTTGGGAATTGAACCCAGGCTGCCTGACTCCAAGTGCAGTATTTTCTCCATCCTTTAAATGTTAAAACTTAAAAGAGGTCTCACCATTTTTATGGAAATATTTTAAAAATGTGTTATGGCTCAATGTCTTAACTAATTAAGTTTTTCTTGATGACAGCATCAGGTCTATGAGATTATGATTATATTAACATATGAGGATATCAGGCTGGTGCTAGGTCAGACTCTTTGACTACAAACTTAATGGCCCCAGATGGTGGCATTTTTGGAATTCTTGTGTCTGTTTTGGATAGCCTCCTCTCTTGTTAGTCTGAAAACTGTTACTCTCAGCGTCCGGCTCTCTAGCAGTCCTTCTGCATTTCTGATTGGGTGCTTCGCCTCTATAGCAGGCTGAGAAATTAATAACCCAAACTTCTTAACATTCTGACTAAAATCAGATTCTTTAAAAGAGAGTCTGAGGAGAAAATCTATGATCTTTAGTACATAAAGTACTCAGTAGCATTTATTTCACATGTGATGATTTGTAACTTCTCTGAAGTGTTCTTTAAATATAATACCTGGCGCAAGACTTTTTTGTTTATATCCAGATTCTTACCTGGGTTTTGAATGGTTGAAGTTGCCAGGGAAACATTCTCTGGGCCCATGAGATATCCCTTGATTTTTTTTTTTTTTTTTGCAATTCTTCCTATTTTTCAAAGTGACTTCTAATCACAGAAAGTAGTTCCTCTCAGTTGCTCCCAGGCTTTAGGTGAGTGGTCTTGTCTTTGCTTTACTAATTATGAAAATGCCTGCATGAGCTTATGTAGAGGTGACTCAGTAATAGCTTCACTGGAATTAGATCTTAGTACTACAAACTCCCAGGCGTATGCTTAGTATGCCAGTTCTTGTGTCTCCGCAGAGGCTCAAGTTATGGAACTAGAGAGGTAAACTTAACCCTAAATTATGTGATGTTTGCATATTTTAATTAGAAGCTCAAAGTCCCTGCAGACTTTTCTTCTGCAAGTCATCTATTTTGCATTGTGTTGATGTGTGTAAATGCTCATGCAATATTAAATTTAAGTTGGACCTTAATTCTCTTTTTTTGTGGATCTTAATTCAAAAGATTTTAGTTTCTTTAATGTGACCAGACTTTGGCTTACTAGGAAATGTTTCTGAAATATGTTTAAAAATTAACCTATCAAACTTCTTGTGGTACAATAGTTAACAACAACAACAAAAATAACCTCTCAAAATCCAACTCATCACATGTCACACATCACACACACGTGTGTGTGTGTGTGTATGTGTGTGTGTGCTGGGAGATGGTTAAGAGCAAATGTGAATTAGGCTGGTATATGGCAAAGACTTCCATTATGGTAGCTATAAAGCCCTGGGCAGTAGCCCTGACATGTTAGGTAATTGGGTTAGCACCCCATTCATTGTGATATGATTGTTCCCAAGAGTCAAATAAATAGACAAGATTGCATAGATTTTAGGCTCACCCTACTCACAACTCTCATGATGATTAGATGACATTTTGTCATGATGACAAAAAGGTTAATGGTAGTACCTTATTTTCTGGTGCCACAAGAAGGCAAGATACCTTGGAAAAGACCAATATCAAAACTTTTGTAAATGCTTCAATAAAGATGGTGCTGATCACTCAGGCAGGCAAATCACAAAAGCGTATTGAAGACACAAGAAATCGATCTCAACAGTTACTGTTAATGGGAGCCTCCCTTCATGGCACACAGCAATGTATTGCAAACCAGTTCAGGACAATCACAAGGAATAATTTTATCTCTCAGCCTAGTTTGGATAAAGTAAGAAATAAAATCAAAGATCTACTAAAATCTGAAGGGGGAAATTTGAAGAACCTAAATTTGTGATAATCTTCACTTAGAAACTCCAGAAAATATGGATGACAAAAACATGACCAATACCTCAAAGGATTTTAAAAAGAGATGGGCTTACTTAGACTCCAGGTCCAGTATTCCATCCACTGAGACATCTAGTCACCTTTAGGCACAAAAAGTTTTAGTACTGTTAATGAAATGAACTATAGAACAGATTCATCAAGGGAGGCAACTGGAACTTGCTTTGCTACAAAACTACAAAGCAGAGGGGGCTGGATGAGATTTATAATTATTGGCTTAAAAACTTCAGAGTGGCTCATGATTCACTGGCAAAACATTTTACCAGTTTCCTCTCCAATGCAGTGCTGACCTCACCTTTCTTCACAGAAGTCACCACATATCTATTATTTAGAACATCAATGAATGTTTTGAATATAAATCAATTATGTGTTTATGAGCTTTATATAAAACATTCACCACTTCTACCACTAAAAAGAATTAATGAACACCTACATGTAAACAATATGTTGGCTGAAGAAAGGGGGGGAGAGAAATCCTATGCAAAAAATTCCGTAAGTGTGAATAACAACTTATCATCAATTTAATAATCATTGAACAATTCTCTTTGCTTTATTTGACCTCATAACTTAGGTTAAAGCAAAAATCTGGGTTTGGGAATTTCTAGAAAATTGGTACTCAGGAATTTGATACTATCAAGAACTATTTTTTTCTACTATTCTGCAGAGAAAGCAGGCAAACAAAAGCATGTCCCACCCCCACCCCCACCATGTACTATAGGGCAATATAAACAGATAGAAGTTCATTTGCACAGATGCAAGAAACTCACTCAGTGTGAAGGTGGGGTTGATGTGTCAGGGAAGAAACACACTCAAAGTTGGCTTCAGGTGGCAAAATTATGTACCCTAAGAATAGGTTTGATTGAGAACAAATAATAGGTGCCACATGTAGGAGGGGAATTCCCAATTAGATCCAGATGTGGTGGAGAAGAGTAGGAGTCTCTTATTGATACCAGACTGGGATGAAGCTCAGCTAGCTGGACAAGAGTTTCATATAGTCAAAAAGTTATGAGCCTTATCTGCCTGACATAGAGTTAACAGTGGCAAAGCACAAACTGCCTGTCTTTGCCAATATGCTTTTATGGGCATTAGGACCTCCTACCTTAAGTGACTCCACATTGGAGTCCTATGATTATTGTTATAACATCAAACTACAACTATAACACCAAATAATTACCACACTCCTGAAAGTTCTTTGATTATCATAAAATATTTAATCAAATTCTGTATTCATGGCTTACCTATGTACTGAAAGTATATAAAAATGATGAGAATATTGTGAATATTAAAATATTAAAAACCATAGTTTTTAATGACCACATGGAAAGTCCTTCTCTATTTAAAACATGTAATCAGCACAATAACATTAAGAGCAATTGATAATAATAATAATAATAATAAAGATGGCTTCTTTCAGGGAGCCAGTTTAAGCTCACTATGGTTGTACCTAGCCTTAAATCTATTATCATTTCTCCTAAAGAACCATATGAAAGGATACTCTTATTGTTAATGAAATTCAAATAAAAAAAACCCCACCACTGTTTTACCACCTACCCAACAATTTGGCATAGGTAACAAAAGATAGGTATAGACAATGTTAGAGAGATCATGAAAAGATAGGCACAGTAATACATTGCTAGTGGAGCTGTGAATTGGCATAACCATTCTGGAAAGCAATTTAGACATGTAAAATGCAAAGATGGTGACTAAAATATCCCATACCCATTGACTCAAGGATTCCACAGTTACATATATATATACCCCAAAGAGGCCAGTGACAAAAAGAAAAATCTCAAATGTACAAAAATATGTGTTATATGAAGTAATAGAATATTACTGTGCTGCAAGAAACCATTAACATGATGAATATAGAGAAGCATGGAGTGGCTTACATAAACTGATATAAAATGAAATAAATAGAACCAACTAGAAAAAATATACATGATAACTACACCAATGTAAATGGAAAGAGCAAGAAGAAAGCAATTGAAATTGGGTATTGAGAAGTTATAGTGACTGACCAAACTGGGTCTCAGAGAAGAGATATGAGTACACACCTCTCCTGGCTTCCATAGGTGTGGAACACCGATCTCTCTCTCCTCTTTCCTCCCCCCCCCTCCCTCTCCGCCCCCCCCCCCTTTCTCGGGAGCACGTGCTGATGCGCGAGTAATTTTGCTGAATTTGTTTTTCTTTCTTGATGTCTCTGCTCAACTTATTATCTGAACTACTCTACCTCCTCACCAGCAGGCTTGCACACCTCTGGATCACTTTTCCTACAACCTGTTCACCTGGTCTGTGAGGCCCTAGTTGGGATAGCCATTTCATGAGGGGCCCTAGCCATGCTCACTTCATTCCCCTGATCAATTCACTCTCTAACTTGTTTTACCTCTCCTCTTTCTCTTCTCATTTTCTGATTTCATCTATGTTGTATCTTCCCTTATTAGAATGCAAGTTCCTCAAGAGTTGGGACTATCTTGTTTTCTTGTATTTATATACCCAACTTAATACAGTGCCTGGCATATAGTAAGCGTGTAATATATGCTTGTTCTATCATCTATTTATTCTTCATTCTTTATTATAAGATCTAATATTTCTTCTTGAACAGGGTAGGAGATAGGATGTATTTGGAAATGTAGATGATGTGAAAAACAGAAGATGACAATAAAAATATATTAAAAATTAGAATAAGGATAATAATACTGGTAGTACCCATCTCAGCTATTGCGACAATCAAATGAAATAATATATGCTTTGCATGACTGATACGATATGTACTTGCTTTGTAAATATTGAAGAAGTAAACTTTGAAACCTAAGATTGATGATATAGGTAGACAGATAACTAAATGTATTTCTTTGGGGCAGGGTGGTTTTAGTGACTACATATATAATATATAATATAATATATAATAGTACTAATAATCCTATTAATAAATTCACTTAAAATTAACAAACACCTAATAAGCTGTTATTGTATACAGTTATGAGGCCACTAGTAATACAAAGATGAAAAATGATAGTCATTAACCTCAAGGAGTTTACAGTCTAATATGAAGGATATATATATATGTATATATATGTATATGTATATATATATGGTATAAGGTAGAATTTGAAAAAGGAAATGGAGACGTATGAATAAAGTTTTATAAGGAAATATGAGGACCAAATGTTGATTATTGAGGAGAAGGTGAAGGGTTGGAGGGATGCCTCTCTATTCTTCAGGTTGTTTAGGGGAAATGAAATGTTCCTTGAAGGAATGGAAGAGGCAAGGGAATTGGTCTGTTCACAAACCTAATCATAGAAAGAAGTGCCAGATAGTGAAGTGTTAAACTAAGTGTAAAAATGCAATCAAGACAGTCTATTCCTTTATGAGGTAAGAATAAATCCTTATAGTTAAGTCAGACAGAAAGCAATACTATAGGATGAAGAATGCCAGGTCATGCCTGCGTGCGCAGGAATCCAGCATGGCAGACGGGATGGGTAGAAGATAAATGGAGTCGGAGAAAGAGAAGCTGTAAGAAATGATGTGGAGCTGACAGGATGGAAGCTGTGCAGAGGCAACTGTTGCCAAGGAAGGGGTCAGCACCAGCAGAAGGCTGCTTGGGGCAATTAGGAACAAGGCCCACAGAGCCAGAAGCTATGTTGCTGAATCTCTCTCCCCCTCTCTCCTTATAGAATCCCAGGCAATAAGTCAGACTGAACATCACAGAAAGAAACAGTTAAAACAAAGAAGGGGGGAGGTCAATTTAGATCATCTGGAGGAGACAGTATCCAAAAAGGCAATCAGCAATTACAGCAGTTAACATATGCACTTCACCTTGAAGTTTGTGCATACTTTATTTGTCTTTTTTGAGCCTCACAGAAACCTTGTGAGGTAGGCCTATGACCTCAGATGCTTATATACAAATGCGCTAAGTATAGATAATAAACAGTAGAAGTAGGGATATTAATGCAACGCGGTAAATTCAGCATCATGAGTAACCCTGGGGCTTGGTGGAATGTAATTTTTTACTGCAGTGTGGTTGCGGAGAGCATGGACCTTATTAGAAAGGACAAGAATAGATGAAATGAATAGGTCAGTATCATTGTATATGGAAAATATTTATTTCTGTAAGTAGTGAGATGGTGTGGTGAGCTGGGCTGTTCAACCATTCCTATTTGCTTCTCTCACCCAACTGCTACTGACTCATTGCCTAGATGGGCTTTGCTCTGTAAAGTTTTAACAAAAAAAGTCT
Source organism: Vombatus ursinus (assembly GCF_900497805.2). Taxonomy (NCBI): domain Eukaryota; kingdom Metazoa; phylum Chordata; class Mammalia; order Diprotodontia; family Vombatidae; genus Vombatus; species Vombatus ursinus. The sequence goes on along the minus strand of NW_020950547.1, from coordinate 1,969,321 downwards.
GTTAATTCTCTATTTTGTTTAAGTCTCTGCACCCCAATCCAGAGATAACACTTTGGCGAAAATACTTCCATCTCTGTCTCTTTCTGTCTCCTCTCCTCTCTTCTCCTCTTCTCTCCTCTCCTCTTTTCTCTTTCTCTTTCTTTGTCTGTCTCTTTGTCTTTCTTCCTGTCTCTTTCTCTCTTTGTTTTTATGTCTCTGTCTCTCTCTTCTAGGGATGCAGAGCCTTGATTGTCTCTTCCCGAATTCACTCCTGACAAGTATACCCAGACTAATAAATAACTGTGGTTAATACTGCTTATAAAATAAAAGTAAACATTTCAAACAAATAAAGGTTAACAGACTCTCGCCTTGCCTCCAGGAAAACGTTTCAGATTCCCAGGAGGGAACTTAATAGGAGAAAAGATATTACTTCCTTGTCATCTGTAGTCTGGGGAGGGGAGTTAGCTGCACACCTTTTGCTCTGATACTCCTTGTACTCAGCCCACATAATCAATATCCCAGAGTGATGGCCTGGATTTTTGTGGTGGCTCTCTCTGCCCATGTTTCTGCTTTCCCAGCTCCACATGACTTCTTGAGGCATTTCCTCCAGCTTCAAATGTCTTCTACATGCCTCTTCTGGAGCTGGGTTCTTCTTTAAGTCTGACTCCTGCCTGGACACAATCAGACTGACCTTACTGGGCAGCTGTGATCTCTGTTACCTCCAAATTTTCAGATTCAGGTGAGATGGTGCTATCCCTTGTCCAAAAGTGCACGGAAATTTTCACCTTAAGGTGACAGAAACCTTTCAGTTTCTTCTCCGTTGGAGCCTCATTTTGGGGACCTGCCACATCCTAGGCAGGAGTTGTAGAACAGAGGCTAGGAAGCCTAGGAAGCTATCAATCTTTCGCTTTCCTTTTGACTATTTTTCCTGTAAATGATCCAAGTCCCCTTGGTGAGAAACTTCACCTTATGGACTTATGGTAGCTATCTGGTACATTTCCCAAATCTTTGTGGGTTAGGCTATAAAAAGGCAATGGCTATTTGTTCAATAATAACCCAACAACTCTGGGATTCAGGGTTCCCCAGCTTTCATATTCTCTCCTATTGGTTCATGCAGATAAGTGCATAGGGATCATGCAGAGACACCATCTTTGAACTATGGGCCAGTTGATCATCTCTGCTGGCTGCTCAGTGACTTTCCTGGTCTTTATAAAGTGCAAAGTTATCCACTCAGATCTAAAAAGGGGTACAACTTTATAAGATGCAAATGCAATATGAAAGGGACAGACTCTTACTTTAGGACATTTAGGTGCCCTATGGAAGAATTATAGTAGAGTTTTGGGGTAAGGATTAATGGAGAAAGAAATAGGACAACAGCAAGCATGACTTGTCCCAAGAGGGCTCCAGTTAAAAATCAGTTGCTGTGTCACAATAACCACGTCTGCATCAGTCTATTTCCTTTTCCCAGAATTTTACTCTCTTTTATTTATCTTTCAACTCTATGCCATCCCCAATTCATTTTTTGTCTTCTCAACCCAGTTGGAAGACTATAAATTGGTCCTTCATACTCCACTCATTTGGAGAACATAGCTTTGACATTTGTTTGTGTGTCCATGTTCCATTTCTCCCTTAGTATACACAAATGATAAAAATGCTTGACTAAGCAAGAAAAATTCAGAGTAGTGAGTTCATTCTTCAATAGAAGTAATCAGGACCTAAACATCTGGCATTATCTTGCTTCCAAAAACAAAGCACTTGATAAATTCTTGACTTGCATTAATGATAGTTCGTTCTTCAAAAGATGGAGGAAGTGATGAGGGATATTGTTTCCTAGACCTAATTCAAATTAAGGAAGAGCTAGTTGCTGAAAGTAGAAATGAGCTACTCACCCAACAGGAAACAACTGGAGAGTAGATCTGATAGAGTTAGAGGTCCAGTGGAGGGAGAGGACTCAGACATGCTCTCCAGACAAATATACGTAGAGAGAGACAATCATTAGAGGTTGGATAGAGCTTTAAGATGTGTGAATCCTGGAGAGCAGAGGACCATGCACTCAAGAGAGAGGTAGCTCTAGTAATTTAGTTGGATTGTAGATAGAACTGCAAGAGGGGAGAAAGGACTTTGAGATCCTTAAGTTCTGAAGTTTGTTTTGCTTTGGCCATATGTTTTATCTAGATATTAATTCACTGCCTGAGTGGATAACTTTATGCTCCCAGATTCAAGAGCATACCTCGGAGTATTTATCCTTCTAAAACTACAGTTCATTTGCCCTTACTAATATGTTTTCCTTTCACAGTGGGTCAGAAGGCACAATTAATTTGTAGCTTTTGCTAAGATGACAGTAAGATGATGAATAGCAGCTATAAAATATTCTTCCCCTTAAAGCTGAAGTACACTCACCTACGAATCCACAAAGCATCCGTGGCAAGAGTGTGCTCAAATTTTAAGTGTAAAGTTAGTGAGGCACAAATGTTGGCAACATAGCTCTTTATTTTTGGTTTTTGTAACCCTGGCACCATGCCCTAGGCTTTGCACTTTGTTGTTGTTCACTCATGCCTGACTCTTAATGACCCCATTTGTAGTATTCTTGGCAAAGGATACTGGAATGGTTTGTCATTTCCTTCTCCAGCTCATTTTATAGATGAGGAAACTGAGGCAAAAAGGGTTAAGTAACTCATCCAGGGTCATACAACTAGTGTCTGAGGCTAGGTTTGAACTCATAAAGATGAGCCTTCCTAACTCCAGTCCCTGCCCTATCCACTGTGCCACCTAGCTGCCTGTTTTGCACATAGTAGGTGCTTAATAATTGAATTGAATCAAATTGACTTGGGGGCTATGATCAGCTGTCTTCAAGAATCTGAATGGATGTGATGGTGGAAGAAGAGATTTCTGTTTGTCCTGAGGGGAGAGAACTAGGAAAGACAAATTTGGGCTTCCATGTAAGAAAAAATATCTTAAATGCAGAGCTGTCTAAATGTGGAGTAGGCTCCTTTGGGAGGTTATCTCCTTTCACATCTTCTCAGATCCCTTTTAATACTAAGATTTTGTGATCCTAATACTTTGTTAGGTGCCTTTGGGGGATACAAGCTGAGCATAAGGCATGTTTCTCATCCCCACCCCTTAATTTCTAGGAGCTTAGGCTCTGGATATTTGCTTTCCCAAGGGATCCTTCACCTCATGAAAAGATCCAAACAGTATTTCTTTAAACAATAATCCACACTGAACATTGGTTTGTTTTAGAAAATGACCCTTTTGTAAAAAATAAGGAATATTATGCATAGCTTGTCAGGCACCCATCTCTTACACATGGCGAGGTTCACCTCAATGTATGGGCTTTTCTTCAGTGGTTGTATTCCTGAGGAGAAACCACATCATTCTAAAACACTATCAGGAATCTGTACTGATGATACTGTCAATAGCCGACATAGGGAGTAGAATTGCCCTTCCCCCATTCTGCCATTTATTCTCACTTTAGAACAAGAGACAAAAACCATTTTTAACTTTGAAATGTCACAGGTAGCTCAGCGGGAACTTCACACTTCATATCATTTCTTTATATGAGTGTTATCAGCCATTCTATTTCAAAACCTAAATAGTCAACTCCTATGACTCCTTCCTAGAAGACATTTTCTCTCCTGTATTTTCATGGTGTCAACTCAACTGATCAATGTCAGAAACCACATTACTCCACAAATATCTCCTCTGGATTGTATGTGATTGTGGGTTTTGAATTCTAGGCAAGATGTCTTCCTCTGGCATGAGAATTTGTTCATCTTAAGCTTTAGCCCTATAAAATATCCTTTGAACCACTGTCAGGTAACAGATATATCTTGGAGTCCCCATCATGTACAGAGCAGTATGCTAAATGGAGACCAGGTTACCCCCTAGATTCGGGACCAATTTAAACAAATTTAATTTGTCCCATTCCTGGATTCCCAAATACAACTATCTCTGTATAAATATGGTGTGATGTGGTGTGGTGTGTGCGTGTGTGTGTGTGTGTGTGTGTGTGTGTGAATTTACTTGGAAGCAAATGGATCCTTTAACTGACTAGGTGGCAATTATGAGTCTCTGAATATGTCTGTCCTGATGGAACTTCCAGGTTCTGGCTGATGGGCAGGTGAAAACGGAGTGGGCATTGGCATAGGGTTCAGTCTAAACTATTGACTCAGGCGTCAGGACAAGTTGCATTCAAGAAGCTCAGAACCTCTTAGTTACCTTACTACAGCTGACCCTTCCCCACATCCTTAGAAAGCAAGGCACTTTGGGTTCTTCATTTTTTTGTGTGTTATTGATCCCTTTGGCAGTCTGGTGAAGCATATGAGCCCCTTCTCAGAATAATGCTTTTTATTCGTAAAATAAAATGCATGGGATTACAAAGGAAAACACGTATTGAAGCTCAGTTATTAAAATTATGTATATATATTATATTATAAAAATTATATATGTATATATAAACATGTGCTGAAGCTCAGTTATAAAAATATTTATGGAACCCACATTAAGAACCTCAACAAGGGGGCAGCTAGGTGGTGCAGTGGATAGAGTACCGGCCCTGAAGTCAGGAGTACCTGAGTTCAAATCTGGCCTCAAACCAAACACTTGACACTTACTAGCTGTATGACCCTGGGCAAGTCACTGAACCCCAATTGCCTTAAAAACAAAACAAAACAAAAAAAACCCTCAACAACTCCTCACTTTCCCTTTAAGTCTTCCCTAAGAAGGAGTTTTCTGAAGATTTCCAGAATTGTGGAAGGGACCTTGAGCTGTTTTCTCTGAGATGTGTGGAACTTGAAGGAACAGAAGCATTGAGGCCCAGGTAACTGCCTGGGGGGTGGAATAAGGAAGGGCAGGAAGAAGTCAACCAGAACTATGTTTAAAGGCAATCTTTCCTTGTCTGGGAAGTCCTGAAGTCTGGATCCAAGAAACCACTCTGCTGAATAGGCCCTTCTCCTTCCTACTATTCCAAGAATCTCTGTTGGATATGGCTTCTGGAAGGTGGGATGTCCAACCCCCGTCGTCAGGAGCATGATAATAAAGCTAATTGTTTCAAGATTCCATTCCAGTGTTAGTCTAGAATCTCTCTTCTGTTCCCTTATTCTTATTTAGAGGACAATTATGGGATTGACCATTGGCAGAAAGGGGCTTTATCTGTTCAAGATGATAGTTAGCAAAGGGCTATGGTGGATCTGCCTGTGCTGCTCCCTCTGCTGGTGCCAGTATCATTTATTCTGGTGCTTGTGTTGATGCTTGTACTACTACCTGTTTTGCTGTCCAATCTGCTGGGGATCACTGCTGCTGCTGCTTCTGATGGGACCCACAAGGCTGTCCCCTCTGCAGGGCCAGTATTACTATCCCCTGCGCTAGGCCAGTTCTGCCACCAGCTTCTACTGCTCATACTCACAATGCTGTCCACCCTACTGAGGCCTGAAGGCAAGGTTTGTCACTGCCCCTGGATGGTTCATCATGCTGATGAGATCATGGGCAGATATAGCAATTGGTAGATGGCTATTTCAGTTTCCTGTAGTCTACTGTAAACTGTCAGGTACCTTTAAATCTGGTTATAGGGACTCAGATAGTTCAATCACCAAGTGCAACAGAGGTTTCAGGGGATGACTATAGTTGGAGCAGGGAAGAAGGGCCCTTAATGCCCCATCTTGGATATTATGGTACAATTTTACCAGCACCACCTTAGGCTGGCAATTGTTCTTCCCATTATCAAATATATGTTCAGAAGCTACATTCAAAGATCCTGATTAGAGAATGAATTGTCACCCTCTGCCCACTGAATGGTCTTGCCATTTGCTTAGACAGCTCTATTCTCAAGCTCCCCCTCAAACTCCATCAGTTGGTCTGGCCTCAGACACTTACTAGGTGTATAATCCTGAGAAAGTCACTTAATCCTGTTTGCCTCAGTTCTCTCGTGTGTAAAATGACCTGGAGAAGGAAAAATATCCCAGTATCTTTGTCAAGAAAACTCCAAATGGGGTCATGAAGAGTCAGACATGACTGAAATGACTAAACAACAATAAATGTATAGAAAGTCCAAGCCACTCAGATGGGGCTCTTCCCAAAAGATGGGTTTGGACTTAGGAAGGTCTATGATGGGGTGGGGTGACATAGAACCAGTCCATTTATTTCAGCAATTCAACCTCATTGTTTGCAGACAAAGGGTGGTCTATGTCTATGACTTCTATCTCATTTAATTGGTTCTGCAAAAGTAAGTGTTTTGAGATGTCCCTAAACTAGTAATCATTCCAGTAACTCTAGTTGTTTAAAATTATCTTACCACCTTCTAATTTTTTTGGTGCTGAAAACCCACCTGCTCCCCAAACTCATGGGATGGAAGTTAACCATAGATGAGTAGGAAGAGGGTTAAGCCCAAGACCGTCTTAACACCAGCATAGGTTCCCAGTTCTCAACCTCTCTTCCACTTTCCTTCTGTTCCCACATAGTCCTTGTCTCAGCAGGGTTCAACCCATTTTTTTTATTCCAGTAATTTAGCATTTTTTAAAGGGCAATCAGCAATAGCTAGCCTTGGCAATACTTTTATTGTCGCTATCAATCTCCTTGGATGATTGCAGGACCTCTCCCTAGACCATTGAGAGGACTTATTCTATATGGCAAACAAGATAGCTTCAATGGGCTAGATTGCCATATCTGACCAACCAATAACCTAGAGCACCCCTCTCCACATAGCTGTTGACCCAATTCAACCATAAGGTGAGCCTAAATCAATATCGCCAACTACAATAAATACCCTGAGCCAGATCTAACTCAGTGTGCTCTGGTGGTTCTGGAGATTGGAATGAGATGAAGCACTAGTATATAATATAACATGATTTAACAAAAAAAAATATTCAACAACACCATGGAAAGGATATTCAACAAAGATACAGCATCAATTGAATTGGATGTAGCTTTCTTCACTTTCCCAGTTGTCATGATGGTGTTTTCTGCCAGAATGGTATATTGACTTAGTGAGATGTCCAATAAACCTGCACAGCATTGACTGCTTGTGCATTGGGGTTTCATACCTCAGGTAACTGGGAAGCTAATGATTTGAGTCTTCATTGCCTGAACCAATTAAACCTCAAGGTTTCTGTAATCTAATTCTGAATAGCACTGCCAGATATATAGGACTTAAGATAGTGTATATTTTTATTTTTAGTAAAATTGAAAGATTCTATTTTTCTTCTGGGCATCTTTTACCTAAGTGGTTTTTCAGATTTTTTTTTTGAATCCTAACATTCAAGGCCTTCCACATCTGGCTCCCACTTGCATTTATAGCCTAATTTAATATTTCTCTCCTTCTTATACTCCACATTCCAGCCAAATCCACTACTCTCTATCTTTTGTTTTCATTTCATCCTTCCCTGACTTCAGACCTTTTGCTCATGCTTTCTTTCCCACATGCCTAGAATGAACTTCTTCCTGAACTTCAGGTGGCATAGTGAATAGAGTCCTGGGCCTGGAGTCAGGAACACCTGAGTTCAAATCCAGCCTCAGATACTTCCTAGCTATATGACCCTTAACATTCGTTTGTCTCAGTTTCCTCAACTCTAAAATGGGGATAATAACAGTATCTACCTCGCAGAATTGGTGTAAGAATCAAATGAGATAATATTTGTAAAGCTCTTAGCACACTTGACCTGGCACATTGTAGGCAATATATAAATATATATAATATATATAGGCAATATATAAATAATATATGTAGGCAATATATAAATATATATAAATAAATATATAAATTTTCATCTGTTTGTCCCATTCTTCCTTCAAGGCCTAACTTAAGTCTCACTTTCTCCATGAAGTCTTTCTTAGCACTTCCTTTCTCTATCCCTCATACCTCTATTATAATAATACTCTCACTACTCAGATTTCTCATAGCATTTTGGATTTTTCATATTCTCTTTTGTATCATATGATACAATATGATACTATACCGCATAATACAATACAATACATCTGATACTATAGTACATTATACTATGCTATAGTATATTATGCTATACTATGTTATACTATACTATACCATACCATACCACACCATACCA
>NW_020950547.1:1932723-1960882 GCF_900497805.2 Vombatus ursinus | reverse complement strand
CCATACCATACCATACTATACTATACTATGTAGTTGTATGTACCTTTTCCCCTGCCTCCCCTTAGATTTTAGATTTTAAGAAGTTTGAGGGCAAGGTCTGTGCTGTATCTAACTTCATATGCCTAGTACCCAGAACTATAACTTGCACACAATTCAACTCAATTCTACAAAATTTACAAAGCAACTATTTTGTACAACATACTGTGAATATAAAGACAAAAACCGAAACTGTCTGTGCCCTCAAGTGGCTTCTATTATGTTGAATTTAACAGGAATTTAATAAATTTTTTGTTTTGTGGAATTGAACGTATTGCATTGACTTGCAGCTAAATTTTCTGCGTGTTTGGCTAAGTTTTACTATTTTATGAGGCTGGGCAAGACTTCATAGACATAGTTATAGTTTACCCACAGATGATTCCTGTTGTTGATGTTATTAAAAATGGTGTGAGAGCTAATTAGATTGATTTCACATGTAAATCTTCTTAATTGAAGAGACCTATATGGCAATGTCTTTTTTTGGAAGTTTCTTCTTGGGTGCCTAATTGGGAAACCATTCCCTTGGAACTTCACAGTACACCATGCCCCGCTGGATTTGCAGTAACAGTCTCATGGGGTTTGCACCTGCTGAATGTCAACTGTTTACTTGTTATTAGTATACCACTTCATCTTTGTGACAGATAACATTTTTGCCTAGCCCCCATACTGCATGAATGACTTTCAAAGAACCAGAGCTGTAAGCAGTTTGCTTCTCATGAGCTTCTTCCTCACATTAAAATCACCTCAATTTGGAAATCTGGATGGGTAGTTGGCCCTGCTGGACCTCAAATAGAAACAATAAATGAAGGTCTGTAGGGTAGCTTGGAAAAGAAAAACATCAATTCCTTTAAATCCAAAGGAGACAGACTTTGTTCTAAGTCATGGCTGATGAGAGAGATCATTTATGCTGAGGTGAGAAGATGCACTATATACAGAATATTTAAAACTCACATCAATGTGGATTTAAGAAAATTGCTCATACATTGGCCCTAGTGATGCTGGGCAGAATGCAATGTTAAATATGCATTTCACTAAACATTCACAATTAGAAATTATAAGGGAAGAAAGAATTTTTCTAATGAAACTCAGAATCACAGTATTTGAGAGTTAGAACTCAAATGCAATCTAACCCCAAGAGGAATTCCACTTATGACACATGTGACAAGTAGTCATTCAGCCTCTACTTGAAGACCAACCCCATGAGGGGAATCAATTACCTCTCAAGTCATCCCATTCTACTCTTGATTGGCTCCAATTATTAGGAAGTTTTTCTTGACATAAGCCTAAATTAGCTTTTTTTTTTTTTCAACTTCTTCCCATTGCTTTTGATTCTATCCTCTGGGTTGAACAGTCTAATCCCTCTTCCTCATGACAGCCTTTCAATATTGGAGCACAACCCTTTTGGCACCTTCTTAGTCTTCTCTTTTCCATGTTAAACAACCGTAGATTCTTCAACTGTTTCTCAAGGCTCTCAACCATTTTGGCTGATTTTCTCTGCATGGTTTGCAGCTTATTAATGTCTTTTTAAGAATGTGGTGCCCATAGAGAAAACAAATTAAGTCATTCTTAAGGATAGTATACATCTGATTAATGTACCTACTGGCAAAAGTAAAGGCCTAAAGTGGCAAGAGAATATATTCCCCATAATATCTCGTGATCCAATATTTCCTTTGTCAGAAATTTACTCTGAAAATCTTATCAAAATTTTAAAAAATTGTGCAAAGGTTATCATAGGCAGTATGTGAAATTTTCAAAAACAGGAACAACTTAAATATTCAATAGGGAAATTGTTATATAAATTATTCTATATAAATGTAACAGGATATAATAATACAATTAAGATAAACAAGTATAAAGTATGCAAAAAAATCTGGTATGTCCAGCATGCTACAGTGGAAAAGAGCACTGGATTTGGGGTCAAAGGACCTGGGTCCCAGTTCTCTTACCTGTGAGACCTTGAGTAAGTTATTTAACCTCTCTGGCCTCAGTTTCTTCATCTGTAAAATGAAGAATTGTGACTAAATGACCTCTGAGTTCCCTTCTAGCTTTCAATCTGTGGAACTTTTATGAAAAAATGTAAACTGAAAAAAGCAGAACCATATGAATGGAATACACATTAATACCATATATGGGGGGAAAATGAATGAGAAGAAATGGACAAAGAATCCTGATGAAGACTTAAGCAGGTGTACTTAATCTTTTTTATGTCCCGGATCCCTTTGGCAGGCCAGTGAAGCCTATGGACCCCTTCTCAGAATAATGCTTTTAAATGCATAAGATAAAACATTTAGGATTGTAAATGAAGTATCATATTAAAATAGTTGTCAAAATATTATTTTAGAAGTTCATGGACCAGAGAGAGAACTGATTAACTCTATGTACAGATTAAAGCATGCTTTTTCCACTTTATTTTTCTTGCTTTTTTGTATGTGGCAACATTGCTAACGTGGAAATGTTTTGCATGACTTCACATGTATAATTGATACCATATTGCTTGCTTTCTCAATGGGTGGGGGAGGGGCTGGAGGGAGAGAATTGGGAAATCATAAAGTATAATTTTTAAAAAAGGGGAAAAAATAAAAATGTGGTGCCAAGAACTGAATACAATTATTCAAATGGAGCCCGATAAGGGCAGAACATAGATCAGCTTACATTTCTCTATTCCTAGGAGATATGCCTGTCTCAATGCAATCTGAGATTGTTTCTTTTTGAGTTTATGTTTACATTTTATATGTTGACATTTTGAGTTTGCATGTTGACATTTTGAGTTTATAGTCCACTAATATTTCCAGATCTTTTCCAGAGCAATTATATTTGTAAAGTTAATTTTTTGAACCCAAGTGTAAGACTTTACATTTACCTCACTGAATTTCATCTTAGATTCAACCCAATACTCTTGACTTGTTATGATCTTCTTCTTTTTTTGGACACTGGTTATCATCCAGTACATTAGCTATTTCTCCCCTTCCCAGTTTTGTGCCCTCTCCCAATTTTATGAGATTGTCACCTATGTCTCTCTTTAGTCATTGAAAAGAATGTTCAATGGCACAGGGTTAAGTAATGGTTTACTGAGGCATTGGAGAACCTCGACATACCAACTTGGAACTATTAAGAGCTACTTTTTGAGTGGTTCTGAATAATCTAATTGTATTGTTACCTATTCTTTCCATTCCCTCCCTCCCTCATAAGAATAGTATGAGATATTTTATCAAAACTCTCACTGAATCACTTTTGGTATTCACAATAGAAAATGTCATTACCATTCTCCAAATTAATAAAGAATTTTCAAATAGGGAGTAGTGTGGCATACTTTGTAGTTAGGGAGCCTTGGATTCAAGTTTGACCTCTTGAGTGAACTAGGGAAAGGTCCTTAATCTTTTAATGCCCCAGCTTTCTCTAAGACTCTAAATTGAAGAATAATTCTCAGTCTTGAGGCAGGTAGGTGGCACAGTGGATAAAATATCAGTCTTGTAGTCAGGAGGACCTGAGTTCACACCAGGCCTCAGACACTTACTAGCTTTGTGATCCTGGGTGAGTCACTTAACCCCATTGCTTCCAAAAACAAACAAAATGAATAATTCTCAATGTGGACCCCTGGGTGAGAGTTCCCTATACAAATGAAGTCTCAGGCATAACAAAAAAATTTTTTTAAAAAATATCTTGGAAGAAAAATGCACACATGGGATATTTAATTCATAGAAGTAAAAAAATATATAAAAAGGGATTAAAGCATAGTAGATTTCCCATCTCATTAAAAAATATTTAACTCACATAACAAAAATAGTTATCTCTTCTCTGTATCACATGTGAAGATGGGTTTTATAAAGTCATCGTCCAGAAAAGATGACAATGGGAAGGTTTCTAGCTATGCTCAACTCCCCAGAGAAATACCTACTAAATTGATGAAGAGTGCGTATGAAACAAAGACTTAACAGAGTCAAAGAGAAAAATATTTGAGTTTCTCCATCCATAAAGGATTGCCCAAGGAAATGGGACCTTTAGCAAGTATGAGCTCTTGGTTCAGGGCTTCTCTAGGGGCTGAGATACAAAGCCATGATCCTCTCTTAGGTAACTGACTCTACAAGATAACAAAGCCAAGGACAGTATGACCAAGGGTTAGGGGACACCCTACAAAAGAGGTCAAAGATGAGAACGGGGGCAGCAGGCAAGGTCTGATTCCAGTTCTGGCTCACATGCAGTCCAGATTGCAGGACTCTTGAACAAGGAAAAGATCATAATATGTTAAAAACAGTTTGGGGTTAACTTATCTAAATAGTGTGATCGCTTCTGCATCATCTGGAATGATTGGTTCCAAGATCCACCTAAGGATGAAATCTTCTCTTTTGAAATTCAAGATTAAGATATTAAGCATAGGAAGGAACTCTTAAATTACATTTTAATCTATTTGGGGCCATGCTTGGGATTGTTGTAGGCCGTGTGTTTGACACCTCTGTTGTACATCACCTCTCCTGGGTTCCTTTGTGTTTAGGTGGGCTCTTAGCTACTCTGACCTACACTGTGTTCTTCAGACTACCAGCTACTTAATACTTCTAACTGAACTTGGCTCCAAGTCACTCAGTACTTTGCCCTCTCTGACAGCCTTTCCAGGCCTTCCGTGTGTCTTAGGGATGATCCATCAGATCTATTCAGTCTTGCACCACCATTTAATTTATAGTTCCCAGCCCTGAGTTTGGTTGTGCTCAGCAAGGCTCTTTCTCTAGCTATTCCACTGTATCCACTCTTTCTTCCCAAATACTCTTTCCTTTCTGGGTCTTTGTGACACTACTCTCTCCTGGTTCACCTCCTACCAGTCTGGCCACTCCTTCTCAATCTCCTTTACTAGCCTATCATCCATATCACTACTTATAATCATATATAATTCATATAAATAAACATAATATTACATATGTACATATATACATACACACATATATAATCCATATATATCACTGTGGATATTCTCCCAGGTTCTGTCTTTGGCCTTCTTGAATCTCTTGATAACCTCATCAGCTCCCATGTATTTAACTAACATCATCTCTGTGCACATAACTCTGAGACTAGTCCCTGCTTCTAACCTGAACTTCAGTCCTGCATGACCAACTGCCTATTGGATATTTCTTTTTTTTTAATTTATTTTTTAATTTATTTTTAATTTATTTTTAATTTTTTGGATATTTCTAATTGAATGTTCTAGACACAGCTTAAACTCAACATGTCCAAAATTAACAAACCCTTTCCTCTTCTAAATTTTTCCATTTCTGTCAGTCTTCCTCTCTCTGGTCCATAACTTCAGTATTATTTTGAACTCCTCACTCTTCCTTACCCCACCTAACCAAGCAGTTGCCAAATCTTGCCGCTGCTAATTTCACAAAATCTCTTGCATCCAACCTCTTCTCTCCGTTCGTACAGCTGTCTCCTCAGCTCAGGCCCTCATTGCTGTTCACTTAGATTATTGTGACAGCGTCATAATTGCTCAGACTAAATGCCTCAAGTCTCCCCACTATACTCCTTTCTACACTGGTCCTTAATAACAACAACCACCCCAAATAATTTTCCTTAAGCATGGATCTAACCATATTATTACCCTACTCAATTAACTCCAGTGGCTTTCTGTTGCCTCTGGGATAAAATAAAATCTCCTCTGTTTAGCTTTAAAAGCCCTACACAGCATGGCCCCAAGCTATCTTTCTAGCCTTGGTAGACAGTTCTCCTCCTCCTCAGCAATGTGATCCCACCAAAATGGCTCTTCCTTATTCTTCACAAATGACATTTAATCTCTTTACTCCATGCTTTTGCACTGGCCATACCACCTGTTTGAAATGCATTCCCTCTTTACCTTTACCTGACAGAGTCTGTCTTCCTTTAAGATGCAGCTTAAGCCCCATCTTCTACACAAAATTTTCTAATCTCCCTCAAGTGCTAGTGCCCTTCCTCCCAGATTGCCTTGTATTTAAATACTTTGTAGACATTTATATTTATTAATTTTATATTTATGCTATGTTTATTAACTTTATCTGTATGATATATTTTTATATGTATTTATCTCTGGGGCAGCTAGGTGGCACAGTAGATAGAGCATGGGCCCTGGAGTCAGGAGGACCTGAGTTCATATCCGACCTCAGACCAAACACTTGACACTTACTAGCTGTGTGACCCTGGGCAAGTCGATTAACCCCAACTGCCTAAAAATTTTAAAAAAAATAGTAAAAAAAATATACTTATCTCTGTCATTAGAATATGAGCTCTGTATGAGTAGAGATTTTTCATTCTTTGTATTTGTGACCCTAACATTTAGCACTGTACATGGGACATAGTAAGGCATTTAATAAATATTTGTTGATAAATTGATTGCCTTTAAAGTTTTCACAGAGCAATAATTTCTTTTTCTTCATTATAAAGTGGGTCAGCCAAATCCTTTCTCTTTTCTAATAGGGGAAACAAATTTGTGCCTTAAGTTGGACACAGTTTACATTTAGCACAGTATGGCAGGAAATAGAATGGGAAGACAGATTTCAGGATAAATCTAAACTTTTCACTACAAGGCCAAAGGGATGAAGTTTTTGGCCACAAGTCACATGATTGATGTCAGAGTTAGGACTAGAACCCAGATTCTGTGGATCACAGCCCAGAACTCTTTCCACTGCTCTATATTGATTTTTCTCAGAGCAAAATGAATTGATTCTCATAAAATTAAAATCAATGTGAAAGGTCAGCTAAAGTTGGAAAAAAAAAACTTGAATCTGTTGAGGAAACAAATATGTTGCTTGGGGTTATTTATTTTTGTTTCAGGAGGGGTTTCTTTTCCCTTCTGAAAGAGCTGCTCTTTCCTTTGATTTTTCAACTTCTTTTCACCTTGGGCAAAATCCAAAGCAAAATATTCTAAAAGAGCAAAACTAAAAGGTAGGGTGGCTATTATTTCCTATCAAGGGAAAGTCAGAGTACAACCCTCAGGAAAAGGCAAATACTCATTAGATTTAAAGATTTATAGATTCAATTTGTTTTGAAGGCTTATCAAAAATTTATCTTCAACCATTTGGACATCTCATGAGAAATGACTTGAGATTTGTGAGCTTTTCAAATCCAAAGCAACCACATCCAATTGAACCAATAAGCCCTTGGAGGGTAATCCATTGATGCTTTCCAAAAAGACAATTAAAAAGAATTCTAGCTCCAAAGTGTGCACGCTGCAAGCAAAGTTTGACTCCAAACAATCTTCTTAAAGTAAGAGGCAAAATTGCCTTCTCTGTATGTGTCAGAAGAGATAGCTAGAGACATAATTTAGTCAAATGGGTCAACTTCATACAGTTAATGTGGGCTTGAAAAAGTGAGTGTTTCGAACCCTGTTTCCCCCTTTCCTTATAGCACAGTCCTTAGAACCCTTCATCTTTATCTCTAATTATTTTAGTTAATAATGACTCCTTACCTTTACTTTGAATTTCTCTGCTCTTCCTCTCCTGGTCCCAACATCCATGTCATGTAGCATGTGATCCCTTATGAACAGTACTTAGAGAAGTTACTAAGTTAAAGGTACTTTGCTAATAACTTTTGATAAAATCGAACAATCTTTTATTAATGCAAATATTTCAACACTTCATTGATGAAGATACTTTCTTCAATAGTGCAAACCACACATATCTGTGCCTTTTTATTCTGTGCAATTCTTGTCTCTGTCTTCCCATAAATCTTCCATAAAGGACCTACTTAAAGCTTTGGAGACCTTTCTTTAAATTTTTCATGATTGTGTGTGTACCATTTACTAAGTCTCTTATCTCTTGCTTTTACTATATGACTCACTTACTTTTGCCTACATTTCCTGGCTGAGACAAAAATGTAATTCATCAAAATTACTGCATAAACTGAGTGTATATACTATTTCAAACCTATATTCTACCACCTCTTCAAAGAAGGGAGGGAACTTTGTTTTCTTTACTCTTTTTATGTTCAGTACAATAGATTCTGATTGGACTTCCGCTTCCAGGAGCCAAGATGGAGGAATAAGAGGTGAGTCTCTCTTACCCTCCCTTATTAACCCCTGAAAGGCCAGAAAATATCACCCCAGGAAATACCCTGGAACAGCTGAACCAGAAAAAAGATGGGGTGCAGCAGTCCAGTAGCCCACGTAGCTTGAGGAATTAACTGGAAAGGCCCCTTCTACCTTGGGGGAAGGGGAGCAGTACAGAACAGGAGGCATCCCAGCAAGCTAGTGGAAAGCCCTACCTCAGCATACCAGGAGGAGATTCTGGAGCCCAGATGGTGGAGCAGGCAAACACCAACACCTGGATCCCCCCCTCTCCCCCCAGTGCCTCATTGAGGGCCAGGGAACTGGTGGAAACCAGCTCAGAAAATCACCAGGTGCCTCGGCATTCTACAGCAACTGGCTCTCCCAGTGCCTCAGCGAAACTAAGGGAAGCAGTGCTCCAAGGGGCCCCAGGCAGATAAACACCCTACAACATACATCCGAAAAGAGCTGAAGAAAGTAAAAGGAAGGAAAGGCTTGGGTGAGCAGGAAATCTCCAGGAGCCACACTACCCAATCCTACTCCTAGAGTTCCAGCCTTGCTGATTCCAGCCCAACCCCAGGTAAGCTGCCAGAATCCTATAGCCTCCAACTGCCAACATTGGATGCCCCAGCACACAAAGTCAACCACCAGGCCCTAGGCTCCCAACACAAGAAGTTTGGATCAGTGCCCTCTGCTATCCAGCAGAAGAGCCCAGTCTCTTTAAAGGCCAGGAAATAAGCAAACACCATGAGCAAAAAGAAACGTACAATAGATTCTTTTTATGGGAAAAGTGCTGAAGAGGACAACATTGTCAACAAACCCACATCTGGAACTTCAAAAGGGAATATGAACTGGTTTGAAGCCCAAAAAGTCTCCTTAGAAGCGCTCAAGAAGGATTTTAAAAGTCAAATGAGAAAGGTGGAAGAAAAAATGGGAAAAGAAATGAGAGGTATGCAAGAGAGAGTCAATAGCTTGGAAAAGGAAGGACAAAAATTAACTGTAGAAAACAAGTCCTTAAAAAAATACAATTGGCAGGGCAGCTAGGTGGTGCAGTGGATAGAGCACAGGCCCTGAAGTCAGGAGGACCTGAGTTCAAATCCAGCCTCAGACCAAATACTTGACACTAGCTGTGTGACCCTGGGCAAGTCACTTAACCCCAATTGCCTGGAAAAAAAAAAGGAAGAAAAAATACAATTGGCCAAATGGAAAAAAAGTACACTGAAGAAAACAAGTCCCTAAAAAATACAATTGGACAAATGGGAAAGGAGGTTCAAAATCTAATAGAAAAAAACAACTTGTTAAAAAATTAGAATTGGGCAAATGGAAGCTAATGACTCTATGAGAGAGCAAGAATCAGTCAAATAGAAACAAAAGAATGAAAAAAATAGATGAAAATGTAAAATACCTCATTGGTAAAACAACTGAACTGGAAAATCAATCCAGGAGAGACAATTTAAAAATTATTGGTCTACTTGAAAATCACGATGAAAAAAAAGAGCCTGGACAATATCTTTCAGGAAATCATAAAGGAAAACTGCCCTGAGGTCTTAGAACCAGAGGGTAAAATAGCCATAGAAAGAATCCACCAATGACCTCCTGAAAGAGATCCCCAAATTGAAAACACCAAGGAATGTAGTAGCCAAATTCCAAAATTACCAGGTCAAAGAGAAAATACTGCAAGCAGTCAAAAAGAAACAATTTAAATATCATATAACCACAGTCAGGATTACACAGGACCTTGCAGCTTCTACATTAAAAGACCATAGGGCGTGGAATATGATACTCCATAAGGCAAAGGAGCTTGGATTATAACCAAGGATCAACTATCCAGTGAAAATGAGCATGATTTTTCAGGGGAGGAGATGGATATTCAATGAAATAGGGGACTTCCATACTTTCCTGATAAAAAGACCAGAGCTCAACAGAAAATTTGATCTTCAAATACAAGATTCAAGAGAGACATAAAAAGGTAAATGGGACAGAAAGAAACAACATGTTATTAATAAGGGCAAACTGTTTACATCCGTACAAGGGAAAGTGACACTTGTAACTCTTGAGAACTGTATTGTTATCACACCATATTAAAGAGGTATAAAGGGGGTGGGTATAAATTGACTTTGAGGTACTGATGAAAAAAATCTCATCAAGTGGATTGAAGATCCAAGTAAGTGAATTAATCTGATCAAACTAAGAAAATGTACTGAGAGAAAAGGAAAGGAGGAGGCAGACAAAGGTAAATTACATCTCAGGAAAAGGCACAAAAACCTATTATAGCAGAGTGAAAGAAGGGAGGGAGATGAGCATTGTTTGAACCTTAACTCTCATCAGATTTAGCTCAAGAAGGGAATAACATAATCAGTTAGGTATAGAAATCTAACATGCCCTATAGGCAGTAGGAGAGAAAAGGGGAAAGAAATAGGAAGGGGCTGATAGAAGGGAGGTGGGACTGAGGGAGGCATTGGTCAAAAGCAAAACATTAGTGAGGAGGGAAAAGGAGAAAGGAGAAAGAAAAGCACAAATGGGGTGGGGGGGAAAGGATGGAGAGAAAGACACAGATAGTAATCATAATTGTGAATGTGATATATGAATATAATGGAATACTAGTGTGCTATAAGAAATGATGAACAGGCAGACTTCAGATAAACCTGGAAAGACTTGTATGGTTTGATGCTGAGTGAAGTGAACAGAACCAGGAGAATGTTGGACACAGTAACAGACACATTGAGTGATGACTGATTTTGATAGACTTAACCCCTCTCAGTAATACAAGGATCTAAGACATCTCCAAAAGCCTCATGATGGAAAATGCTATCCACATCCAAAGAAAGAACTATGGAGTTTGAATGCAGATTGAAGCATTCTAGTTGCTATTTTGTTTCTTCTGTTGTGTTTTGTTTCCTCTTTCTGGTGGTTCCTCCTATTAGTTCTAATTCTTACTTACAACATCACTAATGTGAAAATATGTTTAATAGGAATGTATATGTATAGCCTATATTAGATTGCACACCGTCTTGAGGAGGGAAGTAGAGGAGGGGGAGAAAAATTTAAAACTCAAAAGCTTATGGAAGTGATTGTTGATAAATTAAAATAAATTAATAAAAAAACAAAAAAAATAGATTCTGATTGAGGATGCTAAACGAAGGGGTAGGGATTAGTCAGAAAATTGATTTTACATCCCTTTCTACCTCTGTCTCAGTAGCCTTCTCACCTGGGAGATGTGACCTACCTTGTTTCTCCCTCTTCTGACTTATGAGTTTCTACCAAGAACCTATATTTGAGGAAGTGCCAAGACCAGCTGTGCTCATTTCTCTTCTGATTTTGCTCCTGACTCTCTGGATTTTTAAATCTCCATCCTAGCAGCCTTTTTACCCCAGAAGTTCCTGCACCTTAGTGGCTCCATTCTCTAATTGATGAATTCCTTCTTGTAACCACCATTTGAGGAAGTGCCCAAGCCAGGTGGGCACCTCTTCCCTCTGTTCCTAATTGGTTGAAACTTGCTTTCACATAGGCACCTCCACCACCTGATTTTCACTTTCCTTTTAAGTGTTGTCTCCCCCATTTGAATATAAACTCCTTGAGGGTAGGCACTATTTCTTTTTTGCTCACATTTATGTTTGCAGTGCTATGAAAAGGACCTGAAACATTGGAAGTGCTTAATAAATGCCATATCTATCCATCTATCCATCTATCTATCTCCTGTAATATCAAAGGGAAAGTAGCAGACAAACACCTGTGTAGAGTATGCTTCCAACATAGTCCTTTACATGAGGCATATGTAGCTATTTTTCTCTTGGCTAGCTTACTCACCCCAACCTGTGTTTACACTGCCTTTTCTGAGAAGATTTACCACTATGTGGTTACAACTCAAATTCTCTCAGGTTCCTAGGTATAAAGCTCTTATGTGTAGGGATGAAGTGTGATATGCATCTTTTACCTATTGCTGTAGCTCCTGAATATGCTTTCCATCTGTATGAAATCAGTTCTTTGCAATGATGATGGTAAAAAGGTAAACATCATTGTTCAGTTGTGTTTGACTCTTCGTGACCCCATGCCTGACACTCCATCCATTGCACCACCTAGCTGCCTTCACAATGATGAAACTATTTACTAATAAGTATAAAACATTTACTTAGTGATAAGGCAAAAGCAAGAATAACCAGTATATTATATTTACTCATAATAAAGTAAATACAAGAATAATAAATACAACACAGTTTACACATAAACCTGAGTCACATTCTCCTACCAACACTGTCCATTGCAGAAAGTGGGCACATGCTTACAGAAATCTAGCAGGGAGACACAGAAGGAAGAAAAACCCATGTGCTTGGGTTTTCACAACTCCAGACTAAATACAACCTTTGATATATTAGTTCTTTTATGAGCAATCTACACAACTTAAGGACACTTTTCAGCTTTCTGTTCCCTTTCTGATCCTTACCACCCTTGATGGCAAATTCACTTCTACTCTCATATTAATGAAGTAGCAATAAGTTCTTTAAACTCATAATTCCCCTCAAAAGATTGCTGAGGAAGTTTTACATAATTTTAGCAATGAGCAGTTCCTGAAAGCCCAAGAACTGAAAAACTTTTCAGGTTAGCTTTCTGGGCAATGCAGACAAGCCCAAACAGTTCTTCATTTAAAAGGATGTTAGTTTGTTCAATTGACTTTCAGGATTTCTTACAGTAAAGCAGAACCTACAGAAAAAATCCTTAGATTGGTTCTTTGGGCAACACATTCAAGTCCCAGACAGCTCTTTAATCAATACTGGTGTTGTCCAATAAGCTTTAAACAATAAAGCAGAAACTGGAACTGTTTTCCTTTCTTATGTTTCTCCTTATCAAATCAGAAATGGTAGCAGATGGCAACTAGTACTTCTCTCAGGAGATGGATGAGAGAAATAAACAGAATTAAACTGTTCCAATGAGCTTCAGTCTTTCTCCTGCCAATCAGCATCTTCTGAAGCCTGTCTGTCAGCTAACTCTCTTGCTGTATCTGGTTGTCCAGTTACATATACTGTAATTCTATCTGTCTGTCTTCAACTAAGCTCTCTCAAGCTGGCTCTTCCATTCCTCTTGTGGCTTCTCCAACATTCTCAATGGCACATATTAGAGCCTTCTGGTGCTCAGTGACTGCCCTTTCCTTTATGAAGTAAAACTCATGAAATCTAACTATCTGTCAGTTATGAAACCAGCAGTTCTTATTAACTTCCCAACAGTCTCCTAGCAGCTATTTGATTGACCACTCTGTGAGTTTTAACCTCTCCATCTCTAAAAAACAGTTGCAAATGAGCTCAGGTACCACAAAGCCTTCTAGCCTCATTTATTTCTCTGTCCTCAAACAGGTCCTCTCACTTATCTATTTCGTCCTAATGGTCTGTTTTGAAATTATCTGAAAATTGTGTTTCTTTACATATAAATTTTAGTAGATTTTCATGTACTAAAATACTTTTTTCTATGTCTTTTAAAAAATGAATGGTATATTAAATCCCTTGCAAGTTTACTTAATCCTTTTTCTTTGTGAAAATTTTTATTTTCTGTCCCTTTCAACCACCCAACTGCTCACATATGAATGGAGTAGTAGTTCATTAAGTTAGTGTACTATTTTTCTGGAGGGTGGTGGTGGTGGTAGTGATATCGTGATTAGAGTGTTAGTGCTTCACTAATTAGATTTATGACCATGAGCAAGTCTTTTCCCATCTCTTAGCCTCGGTTTTCTCACATCTATTGAGAAAGGGATAATAATACCCACAGTACTTATCTTGTTGAGTTGTTGTAAGTTTCAAAAAAAAAAAATGAGATATTGAAAGTGAAGTGATTTGTAAAGTTTAAAGCCTAGATTAAAATCAGTTATTTATATTTAATGTGTAAATATCAGACAGCTAGCTATAACAGTGGATAGAGCAGGGGACTCAGAATTGGGAAAACCTGAGTTTAAATCCTACCTCAGGTACACCTTAGTTTTCTGACCCAGGTAAAGTCATTTAACCTCTCTGTGCCTTGGTTTCCTCATCTGTAAAATTGGGATAATAATAACTACCTTCAAGGGTTGTTGTGAAGATAAAATGAGTTAACACATGTAAGATGTTTCGTAACCTTAAAGCGTTCTATGAATGCTAGCCACTTATATTAATTATTATTATTATTTTCTGTTGCTAGACTGTTATTAGACTTGTCATAATTTAGAGATATCAGTTTACCTGGTTATCCCAGTTTATCTCAGGAGAGGCCTTGTAATTTTGTTTTACCTCTTTTCTCCTTTATAAGACCATTTCTTTTTATTCCTGAATATTGTTTACAATTCATTGTACTACTCATAAAACAGAGCTGAAATCCCTTTATACTGATCAGACAGATGTTCATACTCAGGCTCTGTAATGTGAATTAAAGCATTTCTTTAGTGTCCACAGGGAAAGGAGAACCCTAATAGCCAATAAATCATGGTGATGAGGGCAAGAAGAACGTTTTGGGGCATTTTGAATACCTAGCAAACAGGGCACCAGAACTCTGTGATTTTAGAAGGTTTGCATGTCTATAATGTTAAGTAAGGGACTGGAGTTAAATATCAATGCATGATGTTCCCCAGGGGTGAGGAAAGCTCTGAGTGTTAAATATCACTTTGAAAAAAAATGTATTTGCACACATGCTGACAGTTCATTTCCAGGTGGGAGCCTCTCATCTGCTCTGTGTGGTGCAGCTTCAATCTTCCCACTGTGAAATTTTAGACAGCTTGTCTGCTGAGTCCTTGCCAGGCCTATTAATATTCGGGGCTACATGTACATTCCATTCACACTCCAGTCAGAGCATGTAAGTTGCAGATCTTTCTGATTTGGAAGCTATTAAGATTCATGACTCCTTTAGCTATTTACTTGGTGGTCTGGAAGCCTTTGCAATCAGCTTACACTTAGGAAGAAAGCACAAATCGTTACTGTTCAAATATTGTCCCTTATTGTGTCCATTTGTAGTCCATCAAAGAATTGTTAAGAACTCTAATGCATTCATTTCTCTTGAGATAAAGGTTATTAGGCAAGGCGTTCTTCCCTTGGAAAGAGGGAATAGAAATGTGGATTGCACTGAGGATTGCTTTAATTCTGCATTAGCAACTCTTTGACTCAGGCACCATATGTGATTAAGAAGTAATATCTAATCAATTGTTTTTCTTCTTGAGAATGATGCATGGAGGGGTGATTGGACTTTTAGGACACAATTGAGGAAGATCAACTAGTTATTGAGGTGCAGCACTGGCCAGTTTTGAAGGCAGTTTTTTCTTGATGACATTGTATACCTGAGCACTCTTAGCACACTTGATAGGATTGTAGAACCTTAGAGTTGGAAAGGACCCCAGAAGGCATCCAGTCCAATATGAATCTGAACTTGAATTTCTGCTACAATGTCTTTTCAAAAAAGTCATACAGTTCCCACCTGTAAGATTCCCTAATTGTGAGGAAGTCATTCTTTCTATCAAGCCAAAATAGACGTCTCTGTAAATTCTATTCATTGTTCCAAGGATGCCCATCTGGCACCAAGCAGAATGAGAACAATTAACCCCTCTTCCAAATGAGTCCTTCTGGTATTTTTAAGGCAGCTATCATGTGTACTGAGCAATCAGGTGGTGCAGTGCGTATTCAAATCTGGCGTCAGACACTTACTAGATAGGTGACCCTAGGCAAGCCACTTAACCCTGTTTGCCTCAGTTTCCTCATCTGTCAAATGAGCTGGAGATGGAAATGGCAAATCACTCCAGTATTGCTGCCAAGAAAACCCCAAATGGAGTCACAAAGATTTGGACACAACTGAAAACAATTGAACAACAACACATCATGTGTACCACAAAATCTTATGTTCTTTAAGTTAATCACCCCTACTTAGTAGTAATAATAATAGCTAACATTTATATAGCACTTTAAGGTTGGCCAAGCACTTTACAAATATCTCATTAGATTCTTCCATTAACTCTTGGTAGTAGGTGCTAGTATTGTTCCATTTTACAGGTGAAAAAGCTGAAGTAGATTAAGGTTAAATGGTTTGTACAGGGTCACATAATTGTCTGAGGCTGGATTTGAACTTGGGTCTTTCTGACTCTGGATCTAATGCTCTATCTACCTCGCCATCTAACTGCTCTTTTACCAACTGAACTTCCTGTGACATAGTCTTCAGTCCTCTTGGTACTTGACTTTTCCCATCTCTGTGTGGCTCTATCCACAAATACCAGGAAGCACAAACATCCTTGATGTAAACTCAAGAAGCAGTTTAGTACCTTTTTCTTAACTTGACCATGCCATTGTATAGTTAGCATAGGCTAATCTTTATGTATATGATTCATTTGAATGAGGAGAGAACATTTTACCTGTGGTATACCACCTCTCTCTTTACCTATCACTTTCTGGAAAGTTTGTTAATGAATAATCTATAAGTTTGAATGTTGGATTTGGATATTGTAAGGCAGCTGAATAGAACAGTGGATAGAGCACTGGAGTCATGAAGACCTGAGTTCAAATTCAGCCTCAGATCCTTACTATAGTAGTGCTAGTTGCAGTAGTAGTAGTAGCAGCAGCAGCAGCATTACTACTAGCAGTAGTAATAGTCTTCTGATAACTATAACAATGATTGTAACAACAGCCACCCCCCCCCAAAAAAAATTCCAGCCACTCAATATGTGGCACCATCCAGGTTGTTGCCACTCATTCCACTTCTAAGCATACAGTACAGAAGACCCAATGAAGAAAAGTTCATTCATAAGTTGAGGAAAAGATCATAGAATTCATAATAGGGCTCATGAGAAATACAGACTTTTAATAAGAAAACCCTTCTTATAGAGGTCTGTATAGACTAGAGATTTGGTCCCTTATAGTATAGCTGTGAATTGGACCTCCCATTTTGGCATGCAATTTAAAACTATGCCCACAAAGTTTCCAAGTTGCATGTGCCCTTTGACTCAATGATATTACTGTTAGGTCTTCATTCTGAAGAAATCAAAGAAAGAGGAAAAGGATTTATATATGCAAAAACTATTTTTATCAGCTCTTTTTTTTATAGTGGCAAGGAACTGAAAACTAAGGGGTATTCATTCAATAATAGCTAACATTTATATATTACTTAGTATGCTCCAGGAACTTTCCTAAGAACTTGACGATTTTTATCTTACTTGATCCTCACAACCCTAGGTGGGAGGGTTGTTTACAGATAAGGAAACTAAGGCAAAAAGAAAATAAGTGACTTAGGGTCACATAACTAGGAAGTATCTGTGGTCAGATTTGAACTCAGGTCTTCCTGATACCAGGCCCAGCCTTCTACCCACTGTGTGCCACCTAGCCTCTATTGGGGATTTTGGGGATGAATATAATAGAATAATATTGTGCCATAAGGAATGATGACAAATTCAGAGAAGTCTGAGAAGACTTGCATGAACTGAGGCTGAGTGAAATGAGCAAAACCAGGAGAAACTGGTGAACAATTAATACAATAACAATAGCATTTTAAAGACAAATAACTTTGAAGGACTTAAGAACTCTATCAATATAATGAACAAACAAGTTTCCAGAGGGGTGATAATGAGGCATTCCGTTCATCTCCTGACAGTGAAGTGATAGACTAAAAATTCAGAACAAGGCTGACATTTGCAAGCATGGCCATTGTGAGATTTTGTTTTATTTGACTATGCATATTTGTTACAGGAATTCCATATATTAGTTTAAAAAAAAGATTGGAGGGGTGATATGAGAGAAAGAGAAAGACTATGGCTACCAAAAAAAAAAAAAGAAAGAAAAGGAGGAAAAGAGGGACATAAAAAATTATAAAGAAGAGAATAGAAGAAAGGCCAAAACTAACAAACAAACCGAAAGCCCAAAACAAAACCCAAAACCCAGACCAGCAGGACAGCTTTGAAAATTATATGTTGAATTTATTACACACTTCAAAAAAAAAAAAGCAAATGGGATATAATAGAGATTTGCTGTTACACACATCTTTTTTTCTGTTCATTTATGTTATCTCTCTCTCTCTAAATATATATATATATAAATATATACAAAAAATAAATATATATACACATATATATACACTCATTTTATTTGGTGTTTGTTTGGAATTTAAAAAAAAGACCTTTTTTTGTAATAATGCAAATGAACTAAGCAAGACTCACTCAATGATTTCCTCTGACATCATATTCCACACCTGTAGTCTCAAACCTATCTAGTGAGTGGAGAGAAATATGTTTTATCATATGCTTTCCAGGATCAAGATTAGTTATTGCAGATAATATAAATGTAGCTGTCTTTTAGCGTTGTTTTTGTTTAAATGATCATAATCATGCATTTTTTTCACCTGGTTTTGTTTTTTTCACTTCTGTCAGTTTGTTCACTCTTTCCCAGAATTCCTGATATTCATAATTTTTTACAGCGTAATAATATTCTATTACATTTATATACCCCAATTTATTTAGCCATTCCTCAGTTGATGGGTGTTCCTTCCATTTTTTTCCATTACAAAAAGTACAGCCCAGTTCTCTTTAAACACAAATTGTAGGCTTTATGGCCATGTAGTAGTGCATCTGATTTCCTTTTTCAGGAGATCTATTGACAATTCAATTAGTTCACAAATGCCTTAATGATGTCTTTGTAAAGAACAAATCTCAAATGGCTGAAAGAAGACAGTTTAATATGAACTACCATATGTGAAGACATGTATTAGAGTTTATGCCTTAAGGATGGTTGCTTGAAGAAGGGCTGATTCTGCTCCCCTTCCTACAACAGCAAAAATCAGAAATTCACCCTGGATCAAATAATGATCAAGAAATCCAAGGAGAATCTACAGTGACTTCTTTAATAACAGAACTACACAAAAAAAAATCAGCCTAAATGAGGTATTTGTAAAACATTTAGCATAGTGCCTGGTACCTAGGTCCTTATTCATGCCCAAGTCAAGATATCACCCATGATGTCATTGGTCCTTTTTGAAAATGAAGGACAAACAACAATTCCTTTCTCCTCCCCATAAGCCCATAGGAAAGGGGATCACCAGAAAAGCCAGAGAAGGCACAGACAAACAAACCCTGGACCTTCCATCATGATTACATATGGGTCAGAGGTGTAGCCTGCAGAGCTGTTCGTCAAGAAATAGTAAGAATGCAGGGCTCCCCTGCCCCAGAAAGCTCCAGAGTGGTCAGAAAATTTTAGGGTGGAGACTTTGGAAGCCTTGGGGAATGTAGTGATGCCCATAGCATAATAGTGCTCAGAACATGTCAACCCAGGTGTCTGGGGGCTACAAAGTTCCCATTTCTCAGTACTGAGATACAAGAGAAATAAAGAGTCAGTACTCTGAACCTCAGAGATGGGGAAGTGGTGAAGAATTAATTCCAGGAGTTGGTTTTTAGCATAGGAACCCAGGTGACCCAGCTCAAGGGCAAAGAGGGTCAATCGTTCTGCTGAAAAGTGTAAGAGAGTGGTGGAGCCTGGTCCTGGCATAAATCCCTAATTCAAGAACTAAGGCTGGAGAGAGGAAGAAACCAAAGAAGACACCCTCCTCCAAAAGAAAGAGTACTGGGGGCAGCCAGGTGGTGCAGTGGATAGAGCACTGGCCCTGAAGTCAGGAGGACCTGAGTTCAAATCTAGCCTCAGACCAAACACTTGACACTTACTAGCTGTGTGACCCTGGGCAAGTCACTTAACCCCAATTGCCTTAAAAAAAAAGAGTACTGTAGCAAACCTGATTTTTCACAAGTGCTACATGAATACCTAAAAGAAATGAAAAAAATGAAAAAAAAGCTGTTGAGGAAAGAACTAACTGAAGGAGAATAAATAACTTAACTTAAAAGAGAAAGTTGTAAACCTTATCCAGGTAATAGACTCCCTGAAAACTAGAATAGACCAAACAGAAATCAGTGACTCCATGAGACAACAAGGAATATTAGAACAAAATTGAAAGGTTGAAAAAAAAGAAGAAGAAAATGTAAGACATCTGATAACAATGAAAATAGGTCAAAGAGAGATAACTTAAAAGTCATTGAATTCCCTCAAACTTGTGATAAAAATCCTAGACATTATATTTCAAGAAATTATAAATGAAAACTGCTCAAATCTATGAGAACCAGAGGGCAAAATGAAGATTGAAAGAATCCACTGATCACTTCATGAAAGAAACCTCAAAAGCAAATTTCTCAGGATTATCACAGTCAAAATTGAGAGTTCCCATATCAAATAAAAAGAATGTGAGTATCCAGAAATAAGGAATTTAAATACCAAGATACCATAATTAGGATCTTCAAAGAACTGGAAGTTTCTAATAAAAACATTACAGATCTTGGGATATGCTATTCCAAAAGTTAAAATACCAAGAGTAGCTTACCCTGCCAACCTGAATATCATCCTATGGTGGGAAAAAGGACCTTTAATGAATGGATTAGAGGGGACTTTCATGTATTTCTGATCAGAGCTGAGTAGGAACTTTGAACTGTAAGCACAAGAGTCATGAGGCATCTAGAAAGTTAAATTTATTTGAACAATTGGAAGGGGCTGAATGATGACATGGTGCTGCCATTCTAACAAGGGTAGGACAGATATGTACCCTTATAACCTTAATGTCATCATAGGGCATTGGGGAGTTAAATAAAAATACCAGAAGATGTTGGGGAAGATTAGCTCTGAGGGTTCAAAGAGGTGAAAAAGAAGAGAGGGCAAAAGGAAAACACTGTTTTAGAAGGGAAGAAGCAGGGGGTAGGACTTGCCTTTTATTCTATCTGGGATGCATGAGAATAAGAGTTTATAAACATGGAGGAAGGACATGAAATAGACAAAGGAAGGCTGAACACACACCCATACAGACAGATGCACACACAGAGAGTAGAAATACATCAAACTCAACAAAGAAGCAAGCAGGGATGAGTTGAAGTTAAGAAGGATAATATAGAGGAGTAAATAGTTGTAAACAAAACTAATTTCTTGATTTTGAAAGGAGTATCAAAAAGATGAAGAAAGAAAAGCAAAGAACTAGAATCTAAGAGGGCATTTATGAATTGGGGAATGCTAAACCAATTGTTGTATATGGATGCAATGGAATATTATTGTGCCATAAGAAATGATGGAAGGGAAGATTTCAGAGAATCTTGGGTAGTATGAACTGATGTGAAATAAAGTGAGTGGAATCAGGAGAACAATTTACATAACAGTATAAAGACAAGACCACTGAAAGACTTAATAACTTTAAATATTGCATTATTTCCAGAGGACCTATCATGAAGTCTGGGCCTTCTCCAGTCATCCTGATCTATCTCTGGCCATGGGACCCAGACAGCTCCAAAGGAGAAAATGAGGCTGGTGACTTTGCATAGCCCTCCCTCCCTCAAATGCAATTCAATTGCAAGTCATGTCATTACCTCCCTGATGAGAACCAAGGACAAACCACAACCATAACAACGACAAAGCATGGTATCTACTTCCTAACAGAGAGATGATGGACTCAAGGTGTAGAAACAGACATACATTTTTGGCATGGCTCATGTGTGAATTCACTTCTCTCAGTTTATAATAGTGGGGGAGCTTGAGGAATCAAGAAGGGGATTAGCAGTAGGGATATAAAAAAGAGGGCTGCTGAAACATTTCAAGAAATGCACAGTAGAGGACAAAAGGAAGTTCAGAAGAAAGAATAGACAAGCAAGTCTGAAAGTAACATGTAGAATTTATTATATACTTAAAAAAACAAGTGGTTTCATATGTAATCCTCTTTTTTGTGTTCAATTGCATATATATAATCTATTTTTTTGGTATTCAAATTCAGAATATAATAATAAAATTTTTAAAAGGTATCAAAACCTGAAGGAAAAAAGATCATATATATATATATATATATGATCTTTTGTATATATGTATATATGTTACTTTGCATATATGCCCTAAGAACTAAGGGTCTTAACATGGAGTTAATGAACTTGTTTGAAAATCTTTAAGTAACTACATTTTAATATAATTGAAATATAATTTCCTTTACAATCCTATGTATCTCATACATTGAAAAACCCCTCTGAGAAAGGGCTCCGAGGTTTCACCAGATTGCCAAAGGGGTTCAGGAAACAAAAAAGGTTAAGAAATCCTCTCCCTCATCTAGAAGAACATAAGCACCCTGAAGACAGGAACTGTTTTTAAATTTTGTCTTTGTATCCCCAAGATCTAGCAAAGTGCTTTATAAATAGTTGGTATAATACCTATTTAGATGAGGGGGGAGGATATGCATTTCTTTGACAATTTTATGATAGTAGGTTCAAACTGATACAATAAACCAAAAGGAAAACCTTAAGAAAAAATGTTGTTCCAAAAAATTGTGAGTCATCACAAAAGAAAATACGCAAATGATTTCATACCCAAACCGGGGCAGGCTTTAAAATTTTGAGCTTTTTGAATGGGAAGAGCTACTATTTCCTTTCAAAGTTTTCAGCTCTTTTCCATGTAGTTTATTGAAAGGTGGATTGAGGGAGAAGTTCCCACAGAAGGATCTGATTCTGTTGGGAATTTTCTGACCACACTTCTCAGATAGTATATATATTTTTCATTTTTTTTCCTTCCTCTTGTTCTCTGGTACCTTACGGTTTGATAAGAAGCAGCTGCCTAGCTAAATTATTAGAGAAGTTTGCCTTCTCTCCTTCATGTGTTAAGTGTAATCGAATCAAAGCGTGTCTGCTTCATTCTGCTACATACAGACAATGGAGCTTAAGATAACTTGGACAGGGCTGGTACTAAGCAAAAATGTCTGTCTTTTGAATATGTTTCTTAAAAATGTGATTGGATGGCAGGTAAACACCATCTGTCATTTTACTGTAAGCAACAGGTTAAGAAAGGGGACTTTTTTCCTTGCTAAAAGGCAATGTACATAGTGAGTAGAGCATGGACTTGGCATTCAGAGTAACTGGATTCAAATTCTGCCTTTGATGCTTGTTAACTGTGTATCATGAGCAAATCACTTAACTTCTTTGAGTTTCTATCTTCTCATCTGTAAAATGGGTATGATGCACTTGTGGCATCTACCTTGTGGGGTTGTTGAGAAGGTCAACTGAGAAAATGTATATAAAGCACTACAGAAAGATCAGCTATTATTATTTAGTCTTTAAAGATTCTTAAGATGAAGTCCAAAGACCCAAGAGGTCTGTGAATAGATTTAAGGGGGTCCATGAAATTTGATGGGAAATAATGACTTTTTTCAATAAAATTGTCTTTCTTTGTAATCTATGTGTTTTATTTTATGTACCTAAAAACATTAATTTCGAAAAGGGACCATTGAAAGTTATGCTGACTCAGCGACCCATTGTTCTCAGTCTTGCCTGTAAATCAGTGTTAGGGGAGGCTTTGTTGGAGAAGACATCAGCCAGTCTGCAGCTTTTGCTCTTCCTCGTGTACCCCTACCAGTGATGTTTGTACCCCTACCTGATAAACATCATGTACAGGCAATTGAGAAGGAACAGAGATGCAGTGGTCTATCCCCTTTTACTGATATGGGCCTATCTAAATTATTTTTATCTCATTATTAAAGTTATTAATAAAAGCCATTTCCATCTTGAGTCCCTTGCTGATCTCCAGTGATCAGCCCATCAATGTGTTGCTACCTTGATGTATTTTAATAAACTCTTTTTAATTTTCTTTGTCCTGATTTTTGTCTGCTTAATCAGGGTGAAGGGCCAGAAATGAAGAATTTCAATTTTGACACCTTCATCAGACTGCCAAAAAGATCTATGACACAAAAAAAGTTAAGGATCTTAAAGCCTTCCTCCAAAACAACAACAACAACAAAAACAACCAACCAACCAACCAAACAAGCAAAAGCGCAAAATGCATTTTGATGCGTATTTTTAGCAAAAATGAGTTTGAGTGGCTTTTGGAAATTCTTCCAAATATCTCTCTCTTTATCTTGTCCTCATTTCAATGTTGTCTTCTATATTTCAAATCTGAGCTAAAAGCTAAAGTGAAAATGATATCGAATTGCTGCCATTTTGCTCTCACCCAGCTCCTGGAACCTGTATGTTTATGGCACTGAAATTGTGCTTGGATTTTGAGAGATGAAGGAATCTTCAGAATCATATTTTTCCTGAAATAAAAATGGTATTGTCTGGGAGAAAGAGGCACTTAACAGCGCTCTTCATGGTGTTCCATGCTATGCTCATGTTTTCTGTGAGTTCTCATCATTTTTTTATAACTGTGAACTTTGACTTTAAAGCAAGAGGATATTGAGAAGGGAGTTTCCCATCATCAGTGCTACTTTTATGCCATTTGAGGCAACCTTTTTTTTTTTAAACTATTAAGGGTAAATCTTTTTGGTCTGGCTCAGGATCCTTATTTAAATTGAAAGCGATTAAAAATATAGAGAGAGACAAGTTTAGTTGGATGATAATATTATTAGATTCCTGCTGAAGTCATCAATGACTTTCTTATTAACATATGTTTTGCTTGGTTTCATTTAATCTCTGTAAATGTTGCACAACGTAAATGAAAGGTTACTCAGGACTGAATACACTTATAGGTCACTGCTCAGCTAGCCATTTGATCTGCTGCCATATTCATTGTCATAGTTCAAGTTCTAGGATAGTCTAGGGGGTATGATGGATATTTTCTCATTAATTACTAAATTGCAATATCTCACTCATGGATTAATCAATTAAGATGTGAGTGCTTACTCTAGCTTATTAATATTATTAAAGATTATTTATTTAATAAACTATGCAAACCTTTCTTATAATCAGTTCTCATAATATTTCTCATAACCTCTCTATCCAAAGCAAAATCACTAATCTCTAAGATTAGAGTACTAAAATTAGCAGTTATACAATTTATGAAGAGCACAATCAATAATAGAACAAAGGTATGAATTATTATTTAGAATATCTTAATAGTGACAAAAATCACAGAGTCAGCATTATTGTGATTGCAGATAACTTTGGAAAACATGGTCCCACCATTCTGTTTAATGTAGGATACCAATTGAAGTATATTCTTAAGAATTCTCTTCATGTTCTTTGCAAATTTTAAGATTTCTTTCTAGAAAAGAGGTTCTCTTCATCTTCTTTGTCTTCTCCAATTTCTCTTAAACCATTACTTTTTACAGTTTCTCTCTTCATAAAATTCTTTTTCTAATACTTCTTTTTAATTTCAGAATTAAACAATTTCTCTTCTCTCTCCTCTCTTCTCCCTTTCCTTCCTTCCTTCCTTCCTTCCTTCCTTCCTTCCTTCCTTCCTTCCTTCCTTCCTTCCTTCCTTCCTTCCTTCCTTCCTTCCTTCCTTCCTTCCTTTCTTTCTTTCTTTCTTTCTTTCTTTCTTTCTTTCTTTCTTTCTTTCTTTCTTTCTTTCTTTCTTTCTTTCTTTCTTTCTTTCTTTCTTTCTTTCCTCTTTTCCTCCTCTTCGTTTTCTTCTTCTTAATCACCATCACCATCATCTTCTTCTTCTCATTTTGCCTTAAATAAGTGTCTGAGGAGTACTAGTAATGAAAAAGTGTTTGAATTTCATAAGCATATTTACTTTCTTTTTTAATCATGAAATTAATTATCGACCTCTCAAGAAGCAAAGAATAGGGCTGAGGACTATAGAAGAAACAAAACTTTCACTATATATGGTGCTTTTAAAACACAGACAAGGGACAGCTAGGTGGCACAGTGGATAGAGCATTGGACCTGGAGTCCAGAGGACCCGAGCTCAAATCCGCTCTCAGACCAGACACTTGACACTTACTAGCTGTGTGACCCTGGGCAAGTCACTTACCCCTAATTGCCCGGCAAAAAAAAAGAATCTCTGCAGATGAAAACACAGACAGATATATACACACACACTCCTACCCAGAAATGCATATTCTTAACCAGGTAGTAACACATTGCTCTGTTTTTGATCTCTTCTGCGGTTCCCCTCCCTGCCCTCTGTGCATATTTTAAAATGCTTTATTTATATTCTCCTTCAAATCCACTGTTTACCATTCCACCTCCCTCATCTCCCTATAAGTATTTTTAAGTATCACCTGTGTGTGGCCTTCTAGGTCCTTGGGTGCAGCCTTTTGCCTGAGTCCGTTTTACAGAACAAATCCTTTTATTAAGGGGATTTGTTCTGTGAAGTTTGGATTCAATCAAAGGGCCATACCTGAGGACCTAAAGGGCCACATGTGGCCTCCACGCTACAGGTTCCTCACATTTGCCCTAGTCCTTAACTTAGTGTGTCCTGCCTTGTCATTCACTCATTCATTTCAAACATGAAAATTGTTTGCCTCACACATAGAAAGCCTATAAGAAATATTTGTGGAATTAAATTGAATTAAATAAAGTAATTGAAATATCAATCACCACATCTTTAATCAGTTTTTTACCCTTCTGCCTTGTGAGCCTGACTCTTTTCCTTGCCCTGAATTAGAGGCCAGAACATTATAAATCAGTGAAGGGATCTCCTCCACATTTGACTCAGCGTGGTAAAATGGTCCTCCTGACAAATGAGGTGAATAGGGAGTTTTCATTCCTACACAGTTCTAGAGGACTTATTGGCAGGTAGGTGGTGTAGCGGATAGAGCACCAGCCCTCGAGTCAAGAGAACCTGAGTTCAAATCTAGCCTCAGACACATAACACTTACTAACTGTGTGACTCTGGGCAAGTCACAACCCCAATTACCTTAAAAAAAAAACCCAAACAAACTGAAATGGGAGAGCTGGCCTTAGTACTAAATCAGTATTTTAGTAAGATGCAATAACCTTTTAGTGAAAGCATCACATACAGAGATAATGATGTTTTATACAATATTCTAATATGGTATACATAGTATACAGTCCAGTTCAATTCTGTTCAACAAGCATTTACCAAGTACTTCCTATGTCCAGAGAACTGATGATATAAAGGCAGAAATAAGATGATCCCCACACATATTTTCTGCTTGTGAATGACTTATCAATTTGACTACATCAACTCTGGTCAATATGATGGCTAATCACA
Organism: Vombatus ursinus; assembly: GCF_900497805.2. Taxonomy (NCBI): domain Eukaryota; kingdom Metazoa; phylum Chordata; class Mammalia; order Diprotodontia; family Vombatidae; genus Vombatus; species Vombatus ursinus. Next base: position 1,933,912 of record NW_020950547.1, on the reverse strand, counting down.
ATTCCTGAGGTCTGATAATGAAGCATGCTACCCAGACAGAGTGGTGATGGACATTGGGTGATGACTGAGACACATATACTTTGAGCTATGGTCAATGTGGGAATTTGTTTGGTTTGAGTCTGCATATTCATTACAAGGGTTTTCTTTTTCCTTTTTTAACGAGATTTTTTTTTTTTAGAGGCAATTGGGGTTAAGTGACTTGCCCAGGGTCACACAGCTAGTAAGTGTCAAGTGTTTGGTCTGAAGCCAAATTTGAACTCAGGTCCTTCTGACTCCAGAGCTGGTGCTCTATCCACTGCGCCACTTAGCTGCCCCCTCTTTTTCTTTTTTAATGGATGAGGTGGGGAGGGTGGCAGAAGGGAGATAAAATAAATTTTTGTTAATTGAAAAAATAAAAAAATTTAAAAAATTATCTGTCATGATCTAGTGAGTACAAATTATGTGCAAAATATTGTGTTTGTCACTATGAGCTTCACAAAGAAGTATAAGACACAGTCCTTACTTGTACTCTATCTGGAAGCTAATATACATATATATATATGTATGTATATATATATATATACTTTTATATAACTCTGTGTACATTGTCATATTTACCACTCTCCCCACTCCCAAATACTTTAATACTTGGTATTCAACTGTATGAAACATATTGCATACCCCTTTTTCTTAGTAGATTGTCTTCATAAATTACTATAACTGAAAAATCTGATCCTGTAGCCAATCTTGTGAAAAGCATCTGAAAACTTAGCTAGTTTGGTCCTGAGATGACAAACATATTGCTGGAACGTACTTGAAGCTTTTCCATTTTGATAGTACTTGGTGGTCAGAGACTGAACTCAGCTGCTGGGGTCTTTAAGATCCATAGAATCATATTCAAGCCATAATAAAGCAGTAGAAGAGGACTCTGGTGGAAAATGCACATGAAAAGATTATTTAAAAAATTACATTCAAGTAAGAAAGGGGAAAAACCTATGAATTTGGAATCAGATGCCCTGGCTTCAAATGTCACCTCAGGCACTCACCATCGACAAATCACTTAGCCTCTCCATTCCTCAGTTTCTTCAGCTGAAAGGGAGGTTGTTGCATTTGTCAGCCTCTGTGATTCATTCTAGCTCTAATTCTATAGTCTTATAAGAGTTTCCAGAGTGGTGTGTGTGTGTGTGTGTGTGTGTGTGTGTGTGTGTGT
>NW_020950547.1:1902136-1932713 GCF_900497805.2 Vombatus ursinus | reverse complement strand
TGTGTTTGTGTTTGTTGGAGAGGAAATGATGTGAGGAAAATATGAAGTGAGAAAAAATATACAGTGCATTCAGGGTTCAATGAATAGATTAAATTGGCTAAAGGGGAGGATTTAATTGTATAGGAAGCAGTGGGAGCTAAACCTAGATGGTTAAGTTGGAACAGATCATGGAGGGCCTTGAGGCAATATGTAACTAGAATAGGGTCCCTAAGATACAAGGTATAGATATCATAGTATCATTTTAATGGAGGAGTAGTTTAAGCGATCCTCCCCCCCAAAGATAAGTTACTTTATTGAATTAGTAGCAGTGTAAAAAAAAAAATATCAGCACCGGCCTTGAAGTCAGGAGGACCTGAGTTCAAATCCATCCTCAGACCAAACACTTGACACTTACTAGCTGTGTGACCCTGGGCAAGTCACTTAACCCCAATTGCCTAAAAATAAAAAATAAAAATAAAAATAAATATCAGAGAAACTAGTTTCTGTGCTGGCTCGGCATGACAGTGGACATGACTAAGAAAAGAATTAAAATGAGGCATATTTTCTCCAGCGTAGTCTCACAAACAAAAGATTATAGTAAAGCTAGCTACACTAGATGTCAGAAGTAGGGCAGCACAGTGGATAGAGCATTGGTTCCTGAGTCAGGGGACCTGAGTTCAAATCTTGCCTTTGACATTTCCTAGTTGTATGACCCTGGCAAGTCACTTAACCCCAATTGCCACCCCCTTCCCATCCCCAAATAGATGTCAGAAGTAGTTATGTAGAAAAACAACCAGCAGCACCTTTGGAGGCAAAGTGGAACACCAGTGAAGTATTGTAGGTTTCTGGGAGATTTAGACAATGGAAGCACAGGAAGTTTTCCCTCTGAGGACCCCAGGAGTGAGAGTTATTTAGGTAATGTTCACTCTCCCACTGCCATTAAGGGAAACTGTGAAAGATTCTGTACCTTAAATTACTATTTAAGATTTAAAAATCTTAATAGTAATGGCTAGAAGCATTTACATGTGTTATCTCATTTGGTCCTCACAACAGCCCTGTGAGGTCAGTGCTATTATTATCCCCATTTTACAGATGAGGAAACTGAAACTGGGAAAGTTTAGGGCCATGCAGACAGTAAGTGTCTGAGGCAGGATTTGAACTCAGTGTGTTATATTCACTGCATCACCTTGACAGTAGAAAGGATAAAGCAAAGGACCCGGAAAGTGGAATACCTTAGTTCAAATTCAGATACTTGCCATTTGTGTGATCTTGGGCAAGTCACCTAATCTCTCTTATCTTCAGTTAACTTAATCAGTGCTTACCAACTGACTAACTAAAGCCAATCAGGTATCTGCCTGAAGTGTAGCATCGATATGGTGAACTTGGGTGGGGGTAGGGGGTAGGATTTTGGGGAGAAGATGTCAGGTTGACTAAGGAGGGGAAAACTAGCTCAGGTCAGAAATAGAGCAAGTCAAAGCTTCAGTGCTGATCAGCAGTAGGATTGGGCCTATCAGTGATCACTGCTGTCCCATCTTAAGCAAGGTAACAAGACCCAGCTTAAAAAAAAGGAAAATGGTAAGTTGTAAAGCAAATTCTCTTTAACCATGACCTGAAGTTAAATTTTCTCATGAAATGCTTTTCAGCAGTTCCTGGAGAGTTGACATCAATGAATGAACTACTTACTTTAACCCTTTTGGGGCTACTTAACTATTTAACTGTGCTGCAGACTCTGGTATTTGCTGATGATATTGAACTACTAAACTCACTCAATAGAAATGTGCTAAATCTTCATTGATTGCTACCAACTTAACTTAAGATAAGTGGGGAATGGAGTAGAAACTGAAAATTTTCTACTCAGAAAATTCGGTTTGTTTTTGGAAAAAATACTCCCTTCCCCACCCCCCATCAAATGACAACAACATATTAACTCAAGTTTCTTGTGGTCTATGGCAACACTGGATTTGAAATCAAAGGACTACATTTGCATTGTGAGTCCTCTTCTTATTCCTTGTATTATGTTAGGAAAGTCAAAATCTATTTGAGTCTCAGTTTCTTTATTTGTAAAATGACAGAAATTAGATGATCTTTAAGATTCCTTCAATTAAATTCAATAAATATTTTTGAAGCTCCTACTATGTTTAATATTAAAGATAAAGAGTCACAGTACTTGTAGAGATAGGTTTTAACAAATTTTTTGCCACTCACAAGGGGAGGAGAATAGTTGCAAGTGGGAAGTCTTCTATGACCTCCATGCCCACAATGGTCAGCACATAGTCTGTATTCTGGCTGAAGGCTCAGAGCAGCTTAGGGTTCAAACTTATATAGAGTTTTAGGTTAAAAGCCATTATGATAGTAATGGGAGACTGTCCCATTATCTTTGTTGTTGTTGAGTTGTTTTAAGTCACGTCTGACCCTTTGTGATCCCATTCCCCCCCCCTGCTTTTATAAGATTTTACTTTATTTTATTTTGGTGAGGCAATGGGGTTAAGTGACTTGCCCAGAGTCACACAGCTAGTGAGTGTTATGTGTCTGAGGCCAGATTTGAACTCAAGTCCTCCTGAGTCCAGGGCTGGTGCTCTATCCACTGTGACACCTAGCTGCCCCAGTATTTAATTAATTAATTAATTAATTTTTAATTTTCAACTTTCACTTCCATAAGATTTTAAGTTCCAAGTTTTCTCCCCCTCCTTTCCCTCCCCCCTCCCCAAGATGGAGTACAATCTGATATAGGCTCTAAATATACATTCATGTTAAACGTATTTTCACATTAGTTGTCTTTTAAAGAAGAATTAGAACCAATGGGAGGAACCATGAGAAAGAATAAACAAAACAAAACAAAAAAACAGAGCAAATAGTGTGCTTTGATCTGCATTCAGACTCCACAGTTCTTTTTCTGAATGTGGATAGCATTTTCTATCATGAGTCTTTTGGAGCTGTCCTAGATCCTTGCATTGATGAGAAGGTCTAAGTCTATCAAAGTTAGTCATCGCACAATGTTGCAGTTACTGTGTAAAATGTTCTCCTGGTTCTGCTCACTTCATTCAGCATCTGTTCATCTAAGTCTTTCCAGGCTTTTCTGAAATCCTCCTGCTCATCATTTCTTATGGAACAATAGTGTTCCATTACATTCATATACCACAACTTGTTCAGCCATTCCCCAATTGATGGGCATCCCCTCAGTTTCCAATTCTTGGCCACCACAAAAAGAGCTGCTATAAATATTTTTGTACAAGTGTGGGTCCTTTCCCCATTTTTGTGATCTCTTTGGGATACAGCCCTAAAAGTGCTATTGCTGGGTCAAAGGGTATGCACAGTTTTGTAGCCCTTTGGGCATACTTCCAAAATGCTCTCCAGAATGGTTGGACCAGTTCACAACTCTACCAACAATTCATCAGTGTTCCAATTTTCCCACATCTTCTCCAACATTTATCATTTTCCTGTTTTGTCATGTTAGCCAATCTGATAGATGTGATGTGGTACCTCAGAGTTGTTTTGATTGCATTTTTCTAATCAATAGTGATTTAAAGCATTTTTATATGACTATAAATAGCTTTAATTCTTAATCTGAAAACTGCCTGTTCATATCCTTTGACCATTTATCAATTGGGGAGTGACTTGTATTCTTATAAATTTGGCTCCATTTGGGGTTTTCTTGGCAAAGATACCGGAGTGGTTTGTTATTTCCTTCTCCAGCTCATTTTACAGATAAGGAAACTGAGGCAAACAGGGTTAAGTGACTTGCCCAGGCTCAAATGGCTAGTAAGTGTCTGAGGCTGGATTTGAACTCTTGAAGAGGAGTCTTCCTCTATCCATTGTGTCACCTACCTACCCTGTCCTGTTATATACAAGACCGTTAAAGTGAAGGTATTTTCTAAATTGCCTAGCGAGGAATGAGAAATGAAGGGCAGGAACTTGGAGAAATTAATCCTGATTGCACCAATCCAGTCAGAGGCTGGGTCAGGTGGGTTAATGTTCAATCTCTTGGTTTATTAGCTTTAGCATATTTTTATTCTATAGGGTTGGGGCTAATCCAGTCAAACCGATTTTCACTGGTTAACTATTAACTTATTTATTTCACAAATATTGCATTGAGGTTTGCTTTGATCACAGTTAGTCCATGACCTAGATTGTGGGGGCACTAGTATGCCCATTTTACAGATAAAGAAGCAGTGGCTTTGAATTTTTAAGATACTTGCTCATGAATTAGTAAGTGTATAATGTGGCATTCAAACCCAGGTCTCCTGACTTCAAGACCAATATAGTATGCCACATTTCCTGGCACTGAGATGAATGCTGTGTATCTACAATCTTCTGTCAAATGTATAAAACTTGGGAGAGACTCTAATAATTCCCTGAATAGACTGGGCATTGGAAAGGTGCTTTACTTATTTTTTTTTCCATTTTAAATAATTGTCTTTCATGTGCTGCTTTAATAATACTCTTACAACTGAGAGATATAAATCTGAACAAATTTCATTGTAATCTATCATCTTTTGGATGAAGGCAGAGGACACACAATCCATGGAGACAAAATCCTTTAGGCACTTAGTTCAGAACATCAAATTTGGGTTGTAGCTATAGAATGTCAACTAATAAGATCTCAAAGGAAAAAAAAATGTAATTGCCAGATGTTTCCAGATGCATCTGGATGCACTGGAGGTGTAGACAAAACATTTCAGCGATTGACTGAATTTTTCATTTTTCATCTAGATAACTTAGCCACATAGACATAGCCTTGGGCTAATCATTCAAACTCCAAAGGGAGGCTTCTTCATGATGCAAATGCACGTGTTTAATGAAAAGTTTTGATAAACCAGCATGTAGTTTTTTTCCTGTTGTCTCTGAATAACTACACTTTTTCTTTTGTATCAAGTAACTGAAAAATTGCACTCCAATGTTTTCAGATAGTCATTTTCTGGACACAACAGTAATTTTCAACTATTCTGATGTAGCTTTAGGGACTTAAGAATTATTTTCTATTGCTTTATGAAACCTATAGGTATCCTTTAGGTTGAAATGTACACACACACACACACACACACACATACATATATTTCATAGTTTCTACCCCCTTCCAAATATAAGAAAAATTTTTATCACTTGAAAGAATTTGTTCCCTAGAGTAGGATGACATGATTATACTGGCAGTCAGGAAGCAATAGAGCAATAATTAATTTCTTCTTTGGAAGAATTCAGTGAACAAATCACCTAATTTAAAATATATGAGATTTTAAACACTGTGCCCTATTTTTCAATTATATCGTTAGCTTAGTGCTCAGATTTTTTTTTTAATATAGCACTCTGCTCAGAAGAGAGTTAAAGGTTCTGAATATAGAGTTCTAGTTCAGGAAAACTCACATGTTCAAGTTTATTAATATGTCATTTAAAATATACCGGTTTATATTGACTATTTTTGTCTGTAATTTCTTTGGAATAAGGAGCTCTTAGTGAAGGAAAACTCTGTCTGACAGTGCAGACTTGCACCTTCTAGTCATAGCAAGTTTCCTGGAAGCACTGAGAGATAAAGTGGTTTTCCTAGGGTTACACAACCTCTATAAGTCCCAACTAAAATTCCATCTTCAACTGGAAATCTTCTCCAACCCCTCCTAATTCTAGTGTCTTCTTTCTGTGATTTCCTATTTACTCTGCAAATGTATATGTTTATTTGCATATTCTCCCCCCCATTAGATTGTAAGCTTCTTGAGGGCAGGAGCTGTCTTTTGCCTCTTTTCGTACCCTAGTACTTAGCACAGTGCCTGGCGCGTAATTGGTCCTTAATAAATATTGATTGATTGATTGACATGACACCTTGCACTCGAGCTTAGGTCACTTTGACCCCTTGGTGAGTCTTCTATTCTCTTCTGCCTTTTAGACATCTGTGTCTATGCTAGAATGACATAGAATAGGTGTAGTGCAATGGAAAGGGTGTTGCACCTGGAGCCAGCAAGACTTGGCTTTCTAGCCTTGAAAGAATTACTTAATCTCTCTGGACACAGTTTTTTGCCATTTGTAAAATGGTGCTTAATAATAGCACACACCTCACTGTTTTGGTGTGAGGCTCAAATGAGATAAGCTGGATGTGATAGGACATTGGAAGCTTGAGATATCAGCAGGATACTATAAACACCAAACTGGGACCCGATCTCTGGATGGATTGGTTGGGGTAGAAACTGAGCAAAAAAGATAGAAGTACCAGAGTGGGATGTAGGGAATCCCTGGGGATCAGCTCACAGGATTCAGCTCCTCTGTTCCCAGCCATTTGGGGGATAATCTTGGAAGATTCCTTAATTTATGATGAATGATCTCCGAGCTGGATCATTTTAAAGACTTGCTGGACAATAACTTCATCAGAGCCCATCAACCTATATTCATCACCTATAGTGATGCTATAAAAGAAAAAAGGAAAGATACCAATATGCGCAGAATATCTGAGTTTGAAAACAGAACCAAAATAGACCGGTGTATCCTGGCAAGAGTTCAAGCCGCCCTGGTCTGGAGAATATGGCACCAGTAATCAAGCAGACTGGGACTCCCAGGCCACATTTGGCCAGGTTCTGTTGCCCTGAGTTTGCCTGAGAAGCAGCCACCAAACTGTTGACTCCTTATACTCTTTCCTCTATCTTTCTGGGACAGGTGTGCTTTTCTCTCAGTCCCAATTTCTTAAGAGTTTGCTCTTTGTTTGTCCTTTGTTTTAAAGTAGGATTTCTAAAATAAATGGTATTCAGGAGGGCCTGAGTTCAAATTTGACCTTAGACACATAACACTTACTAGCTGTGTGACCCTGAGCAAGTCACTTAACCCCACTGCCTAGCCAAAATAAATAAATAAATGGGAGTAACCATTGAATTGCAGATTTATGTGTTTTATTACTCAAATAAATACAACAGAGAAAGGGAGGCAACAAGGGTGACATAAGACAGAGAGAAGCAAAAAGATTTCATAGCTATAGTCTAAAACATCACCAGAGAAAATCTTGACTGGAGGTTTGAGCTGGAAATGAGGGAATTATGGATTTATAATATTGAACTAATTATTATATTATGTTATATTATATTGTACATTTTTTATTTATATAATGTTTTATAACTTATAATACTATAAATATGGGACAAAATGTCAACCCAGATCATGTCTAGGCAAATGTTTTGGTTGGGGAAAGGTTATGAGCAAACTGGGGCAGTTTCTTTCCATGGTCTTCCTGTTGCCCTTTTTGAAAGAAAGTCATTGTCCCCTAGGGACTGAGGGAGTGACCAGAGAGAAAGTTATACCCAAAGGGAGTTACTTCCTAAGAAATAATAAAACCCACGTGAAAATGTGGACCAGAAGGAGGAAATGAATAGCTCTTCTCGAGCAATTGCCCTCCACACACACCCCCCAACCCCCTCAGCTACATTATATAAAGCATTTTTCAAACCTTAAATTGATATACAAATGTAATCTATTATTATTATTATTAATGGATGCATGCACATTGTTAATAAAATCACTTTCTAGGCATTCTATTAGTTTCATCAAAATTAGACCTGCAAAATAGATTTTTTTTTTCACTACTAGCAGGAAAAAAAAAATTTAACCTGATCTCATCATCTTAAGGCATTAGTTGAAATATCAGCCCAAACATTTTGAGACTTTGGAAATGATTAGTACATAATGTAATTCATAACACTAATGGGATTTTTATGATCTATTATGAAAATTATTTGACACCATTGCCAACCTAAAGATAGGAAAAGGTTACTTCTGAAATACAATTACCTCCTTTTCACCTGGGAAGAATAGAAAGTTAAAAATAGAGTCACATTTCTCATCTGTATATTTGTACAGATTTTCCCAAAATGAATAGAAATTTCATGGAAGAAAGGACGCAAGCACGTCACTATTTTTTTTAGTAGAGTTTATCAAATTTAAATGATCTAAATTTCCCTGTATAGAATCTCAGAACTGTAAGGGTCACCTAGTCCAAATCACAGCTGAAGAGGGCTCACCTCTGTAACCCCCACCAGTGGTCATATAGTTTCTTTGAAGCATTTCTAAGCTGGAATATTCCCATTAAAGGAGCCCATTCTACTCTTGGACCATTCCAGTGATTCGATTCAAACCTTTCCCCTGCACATTGTCTATTGTGTTTATTTTGGGCCAACCTCAGTTAAGATGTTAATGATCTTGGTTCTGTGTCCTAGCCCAGTGCTGGGCACTGAGCAAGTGCTTAATAAATACACCTGGAATTGACTAGAATGGTAGCAGATGGACAGTGATGGAGAAGTGGTAAGACAATTTGCTTCAGCACTCCACATTTTCAGTACCACCAGGGGATTCCTCCTAATTCCATGAAAACAGATGCTAGAGTTTTACTATCCAAATTCCCCAGCTAGATTAGAGACAACCTCTTCCTCAAGGATATTTAGATGAGAGTTATGGAGCTGAATATAACTCTTTTGTGCATCTTCCTCTGTGGTCATTCAAGACTTCTCCTTTTTGATTTAGAATAATGTTTTAAACTAGGCTCTATAGAGCACAAAGTTGTACCATCAAGTCCTATCTGGCAGCATCAGCAAGGTATGGGTTAAGTATGAGGATCCCAGCAGATAAGTAGTGTCTGCTTTGCAAGAGGATACAGAAGGAGCTGGCCGCCAGAATCCCGAGTAGAAATAGTGAAATTCTGGTTGATGTAGGAGTGGTTTGGTATAATGGCAGCTGTGTTGAATTTAGAATTCTAAGTAGTGTCAGTGCCCTCCAAAATTCTGTGATAATGCTCTGCTTTCATTACAGCTCTGTGGCTATGTATCCATGGGCAAGTAGTAGGTATTTTCCTGAATTTCCATGGCTCCCAAAAAAGATATTAGCTAGTGGCTGCTTGTTGGTGATGAACTATGTTACTTGTGGTTATTTTTTTCACCAATGAAGATTGTAATCCTTATACATCTTCACATCTTGTGCAATTCATGTCCATTCTGTGATATGGTAGATAATAGTGTTGGATATGGAGTGAAGAGGACCAGGGTTTGAAACCCACCTCAGACACTATTGAGGAACCATTTTGAAAACTTAGGGGAGCTTCAGGACAGGAACCTTTATTTGGAATGTTTAAGGGAAGGTCAATTGACTTAGCTGAAGACATCTAATGGAGCATGAAAGGGCAAGCTACGTAAGAATGGAAAGGTAGGCCACAGATTGCTCATATGGGAGCTAGGGCTGGCCCCTCCAAAGTAGGACCTGGTGTGACAAGGAAGGCATAGAATTAGGGGTGTTGCCAGAAAGCTTCTGGTATTCAGGACCTGGCAGGAAATGAGATCTTGAGAGAGGCTGTTTCTATAACTTGGAGAATCATATTAAGCCAAGCTTTCATGTTCCATTGCCTGATAAAGCATGAGACTTAAGACATGTTCATATTATTACTGCTCCACTCATAATGGCAGGTGGCTCAGGTTTAGGGAAGCTTCAGGATCAGGGTTATTCAGGTGTATTATTGGGAGGGCTGGGGCCCCATTCAGTCTCACTGGTTTCATATCCCTGAGGTCATAGGCAATGGAGTACCAACAAGCTAGGAAACTGGAGTACTGTCACCCTTCTTAATTCTTAAGTTCTTAATTAAATTCAATTCTTAAATCTTAAAATTAAAATCTTCTTAAATTCTTAAATTCTCTTCAAATTTTCTTAGAGTATTTTGTCTGGATTTCTCTTCTGTTCTCATCATAGACCACTTTGCATCAAGCTTGCTTATGTATATATCTTATATCTTCCATTTGATTATAAGTTCCCTGAGGGCAAGGACAGTGCCATTTTAATCTTTATTCCCTCACTTCCTAGCACAATGTCTTGCACATAGTAAGTTCTTAATAAATGGTTATTAAAGGGACTTTGGGTCAATCACTCTGGATGTCTCTCCCTCCCCCCCCCACCAGCCTCCCACTGAATCTTAGGAGGAGACCTTAGACATTAACTAGTCAAGCTCACTCATTTTATAGATGAAAGAGTCCCAGAGAGACGAAGATTTTAAGAGAAGATCACAAAGATATCACGTGTTTCGAACTCAAGCCCTCTGATGATAAACTCTGTGTTTATACTGTGCTCAGCTGCTTCCAGGGGGCCACTTGAATGTGGGTTTCTTTCTTTCTATCTTTTTTTTAAAGCACATCAGTTTACATTTATTTTACTGAATTGAATTAATAATGTATGTTTCTTCCAGTTCTATGATTCCATGCCCTGCCAAGCTCACTAACAATATGGTCATTGGCTTTTCCAATTAGAGAAACTGCTGCTGATCACTTCTGTTAAAAAATTCATTAGTTCCTCTATTGTAGGTTTCCTTTTTCAGGGAATGAAAATGAGGTAGATACTATAAACGGAGAGATCTCACTATAAGTGCTTGTACAAAAATCTGTAAAGAAAAAAAAGGAAAGTGTTTTACTCTAAAAAATAATGAAAATCAGTTTGTTTAGAAGCTTCTTTACATTCCCAACACTTTAAAAGAGCTTCATTGCTTAAACTGTAATTTCACAGTCAATTAATCCACAATACACTATTCTGGTTTTTGTAGGCTGATATTCTTGAATGGCCAAAAAAAAAAAAACCCAGCAAAAAACCAAAAAAAAACCCCAAATTGCAAGTTGTGTACATGTTTGATCTGAAGGTTACTGCTAAGAGAGTTCTTCCATTTTGGAGGGAAAGAAGAAAATTCCTTTTCCATGGTTCCAAGAAACAGAAAGCAAGAACTGTCTGCAAAAAATGATCCAGTATAAAACAATCTTAGCTAGCCTTTGTTTCTTGGCTATTAGAATTGGGGAATATTCTTTTGTAATAATATTAACTCATATAAAATAACACACTAATGTTTACTAAGCACTTTCATCAATATTAATAGTGTATTAACATCTCCATTTTGCAGAGGTATAAAGTGACTAGCCCCAAGTCACATAGGGATGAAGTGTTACCGCTAGGATTCCAAAGCACATCTGCTTATTTCAATAGAGCCAGCCTTAAAGGTTCTCCTCTTATGAGGAGTTTCTTTTTTATGTATGTTAAGATCATATAAGATTTCACTTGGCATGGTGGCTGGCACATGTTAAGGTCCAAAACAAAGATAGATTCCCTTTATACGTATAGGTTGTCTAAGACACTCTTGATACAAATCATACTGTTTGATTGCATTAAGCTCCAGAATATTACATAACATACTGGGTGAGAGCCATGATTACTCAAAAGAGGTGGGCCTAAGAAAAAACAAAATGGGTGAAAAATGCCGATTGTTTAGACAATGACATGCAGTTGTATGACCATACTAATGAGTTTGTCCATCAGTACTTGTGTTTGGGACAGGCAAGTCAGATGACTGAGGAGTTGGACTTAGAATTTAAAAGGGATGGAGAAAGAAGACTAATTTGGAACACTTCATAGTGCTTTCAATGATTCCAAGCTGCTACTTCACACACACACACACACACACACACACACACACACACCATTTGAAAAACCCCATGTGATGTTGTGTAGTTTTTAATGTTGGAATACCAAAATCTCCAAAGAATCAGAGGGAAGACTGACCCAAAGGCAGTGAAGAGACTCATGGTGTGTATGTAAGCAGGATGTCAGTTATTTCTAATGATGATTTATGTGCAAGAAGTGGTAGAACAGATATCATTTAGGAAATGTATGATTGGGGAAGGAGGTAGATAAGTGAGAAACAGATAGCCTGAGTACTAGTATTCATGAAATAGAAAAATTCCTAGAAGAAGGCTTCTGGTAGGTTGGGTAGACCTTTGATGGAGAATTTATGAGGGCAAGATGGAAGAAATACATTGGTGAACTAAATAATCTGCTGATGTTTTGAAGAATGCATGAATGAAAGAAAGAGTTGGGTTAAATGATTTTTAAGATTGCTTACAATTCTAAGAATCTTTGATCTGTTTAAAGAAACTAATTTTCTCTGCTTATTATAGAAATATGAAGATAGTAAATATGAGTGGGGTCTCATACATTATATTTCTTTCATTGGCCTGCAGATATTTTTATTTGAAAAAAAAAACCTGTTTAAAAGTCTTTAGTGAAAGACAGTTTCTTTAGGGTCTAGTTGTGTTTAATTTTTGAATCACATTCCATTTAACAGCTAATGATGTGGATTTTGCATGTAGTTGACACCCAGTGAATATCGTGAATAAATGAATGTATGATGGATTTGATTTCCATTTATATTTTTAGTGAATTTTCATCTTGGCTCACACATTGTCCTCAGTACATGTAGCCAGATTGAAGGCAGAAAAGAGTCAATAATGAAGGTGAAATTTTGTTTTTTCATAGGCATTCTATGCTTATAGATATATTCTTTTAGGGCCTTGTAATTTTTTTAAGGGTCAACTCTACTCACATGTAGCTTAGGTTGAGTGCTTTTCCTCTCTGTGTGCTTTTGGTTCATTCTTCTAATTTATTCTTCTCCCAGGTTTTAAGGTACTTAAGGTAAGGATAAATTCTGCTATGTCCATATTAATTACTAAAATTTCATCTTTTTTCTCATTAATTACAGTTTGTTCTTAGCCTCCACCCTAATTTGTTGTTGTTTATTTAGCAGATTAGAGAAACATCTCTTTCTGTAATTGTTTGATCATATATCAAACCATCTAATCTCCTTGGCTTAAATAAGCATCAAAGTTATTGGCTATATCATTTTAGAGTGTAACAAGCAATGAAACAACCATAAATAACTATTTACAATGCCCCAACTTATAAAGGTTATATCCATTCACTTTTAACCATCTCTGCAACTGCTGACTTCCCCTCAATTCTGGAACCACTTCCACCATTCAGTTCTCTAAGGATACCAATTAAAGCCTTTTCTTAAGAATTCCCTTCATATTTCTTTGTAAGGTAAAGGTTAAACCCAGTTCTTTCAGAGAATAAATTCTCTGAGGTCTTTTCATCTGTCCTCTCTGTATTCATCACAGTTAATAGTCCATCTTGTTCAACAGTTACATTCTCAGTCTCCTCACATATTCCTCATAGCATAATAGTTAAATGATTACTCCCAAGATTCCTTCGATTTTTAAAGATACAGTAACAGTATATGTTATCTCATCGGAAGCAGCTATTGAAGATGATATTACACAGGTATACACATACTCGTTACTGTGTTTGAATAAGTAGCACTTAAGGTCTTTTTAATATAAAGTCAGCAATATGTTTATGTTTCTGAAATAAATTATTTTGAAGAAAAATTTAAATTTGCCTTACTTATCAGCTCACCCAGTATGTGTGTATGTTTGTGTGTATGTGCATATCAATTTACATCTACATTGATACCTTTTATCTATGCATATGTAGCAGTTATCTAACTTGACTCTGGAAGCACAGGTTACTTGGGTTCAGTGTGGGAAGGAAGTATGTGGCCTTCACTATCAAATGCATAGAAGGAACCACAAATCGTACAGCAAGCTATTTAATTGGAACAGAAAGATTTATTTGACTTTCCATCGGGTAAATGACTTCAATGCTCCCCTCCTCAAATTCTCTTGTATTTACTTATCTATGTAAATATCATATTCTCCCAGTAGAATGTAAGGTCCTTGAGGACAAGGACTGTTTTTCACTTTGTCTTCATGTCCCCATCAAATATAAAGAAGCCTTGATGATGGCAGGTATTTAATATGTGCATACTGGATTGAAGTAAATAATGGAAGAAATCATGCAGTCAGATCTTTCTCATATAGAAATAAGTACAATTTCCCAAAGACAAACATACTTGCAGGGGGTGGAACAAATCCCCTGAAAACTCATGCCACAAAGCAGGGAAAAGTTTTGGCTTCAGGGATATCTTGCCTTTTGTGGCAGCTAGGAAACCTCTCCTGCTTGAGTTCTCATGACTCAGTCTTCAAACAACAGCATCTTGGTTCTTTCTATTGACTCTTCCTCCCATAGCATAGTCCTATAACTCCCTTCCCCTGCCACTATGCTCTACTTCTATATTATGTGGCCCACTGAAGCTCTCTGCCTCCTAAAATGCTGGTCACTGTACCTCTGCTACATTGTTGCTCAACTCACTGTGGCTCTCCAGAATCCTAGCAACATCCCAAGAAGATATATTCAACTGTTGTTACTTTGTTAATGCTATTAGTTCAAGTGTAACCCAAGGTACAAAGCTAGTATATTTGCATAATATTCTTCTCACTGGTGAAAAGAACGATTACTTGATGTTTCATGCCTGCGTGAGGGGCAGAGTTGGTGCAAGAGCTCGAAAGAAAGATTTTCTTCTGGCTTCCTGTTTCAAGAGAAGTCGTATGTGGTGCAACACCTTTTCAGGAAGAAATTCAGAATAAGATAGAAAAGACATTGGGAGATGGAAGACACATAGAGGAGCCAACATTGTAGCATACCACTGATTTCCAGCTTGTCTCCCTAGAGACTTTGGAAGATTTTCCCTTAAACAATATTGGAGACTGTGTTGAAAATGAGCTATCTTATTCCACCCTGTGTACTCTTTGGTATATCCACATCCTAACAACTTCTCTAATTTTTTTTTTTCTAGCTGTTTTGGTAAAAGGGTTTAGTTGCTATTAAATATTTGTAATAGTCTTTGGCCTGACTATCAATTGGTGGGAAGGGAGATAAGCCTACTGATATAACCTTAGATGCTTTTTTTTCTTTAAAGGATAGCAACTAGGAAGGCAGCTTGAACCTAAACATGATTTATCCTAGACTAGCAACATTTAAAGTGGGGTAGGGAGCAGGGAGCGAATAAATGTAGTTCTATTCTTGTAGCTCTTTTCTGAGGAGAAGCCAGAGTCATGGCCTTCACCTGCTCTCCTTCAGGGAGGAATAGAAGTTCCCTTGTGAGAGGGGTGAGTAAGATTCAAGAGGCATGTATTCATCCTTCGCTGTGAACCACAATTAGATAAACCCATGTGGAACTGATATACACACACACACACACATAAATACATACACACATATCCATCTATTGAGAGAGAGAGAGAGAGAGAGAGAGAGAGAGAGAGAGAGAGACAGTTGGTTGTTTTCTTCTTTCTCGAAAAGAATCAAAACGACATCACTATGTTGGGGTCAAGTTACAGTGTGTCTGACTGTGGCTGATCAGACCAATATAAGCTCGGAATGTTCTACCAAATAGTCCACATGGACATTTGGGTGGATTCTCTAAATTTGCACATCTTGTGTTTCTTTTGAGCTACTTCAATTCTGTTTTACTCATAGAGTACAGTACCTTTTCTGATGAGGCATGCCATGCTGGACAGTCCTGTGCCAGTGTCTCCAATTTCACACAATCAATTCCAAAGTTCTTAAGACAGACCTTGACAGTGTCTTTGTATTGCTTTTTCTGACCATCATATGAGCACTTGCCCTTTGTGAGTTCTCCATAAAATAGTCTTTTAGGCAAGGGAATGTTTGGCATTCGAACAACGTGGCCAGCTCATTGGAGTTGTGCTCTCTGTAGTCGAGTTTGAATGCTTGGCAGTTTAGTTTGAGAAAGGACCTCAGTGTCTGTTATCTTGTCCTGCTGGGTTATCTTCAGCATCTTCCCAAGACATTATATATGTGTGTGTGTATATATAAAAGTGTTATATAATTATATATTTATTTGTATAAATTTATGTTATATTATTTATAATTATATATTTTATAATTTATATTAGAATATAGCATAATAAATAATATAATGTGTATAATGCATTCCAATTATATACAATATATACATTATATACAATATAATATATGATATAATTATAGGATATATAATCTTCTCAAGGCTATATATGTATGTATATATTCATACATATGTATATATATACATGTGTGTATATATGTATATATATGTGTGTGTGTATATATATAAAATCTTGAGGGCAACAACCCTCTACCCCATGGGGGCCCCCCACATTTCCCCGCCCCGGCAGGGAATTTTCATAGCTCCCAGAGTATGACTGACAAGGATGGGACAAGTCAACACATTTGTAGCTCAATTTTTAATCCCTCTCACAACTGTTTTTGCTGGTATATAAAAGGGTTACTCAGGTAACTGTGAGCCTTCCCACCCCCTTACCCCTCTCTGTAGAAAGTTCCCAGACCAAACTCCAATCTGAATTAGGTAGGGTAGCTAATTTAATTTTACTTCTCCCTCTTAGAGAATAAACAAATGCACCCACACATGAATATTACCTTCTGATGAGTTTTTCTGAGGCTGAAGATTTACTTGACCTATCATTTCCCATCATACTATCTGGTAACTATGGCTGACCCTGAACATTGTCTTAAAACTTTGATAAACCTTAAGAAGGTTCTAGAAATTCTCCAAACAAAGGTTGCAACCTGGTGACCTCTGTTGCATGACTATCATTGCTGTGAAGACTTTGTCCCTTGCTTATACATGCACACATACATAGACATATGTATATACATGTATATATGTGTGAATATATACACACATAAATATTGATACACTCTGTATGTTTGTGCTGTATTGCTCTTTTGTGCAGATGACAGCATATATATCAGCCCTCTTTAGAACTGGTCATTTTTTAAGAAGGAAACGGAAACTAAAGTCAAATTTTCAGATGATGACAAATATTTTTGCATATGTCTGTGACCCAGATAGAAGATCATTTAAAGGTTATGATGTCTTGAAGGAGTTTGTATTGGGTTTTTCTTGGTGTGTAAGCTTGCAGGGACTTGTAACATTGATCAGTTATGTTGAATGATCACCTTCCCAGCACTGATATCCTCTCCCTAATCACATTGACTGGGAAAATGTTTTGGGGCCATTCCATATTTTGGTTTATGTCTGAATCAGACTTTAAACTTCAGAGAACAGGAGTTTTGTCTTTTGTGTTTTATGTCTTATGAAGTACCATATAGAATTACATAGCTCTATAAATTATAAGAATAAAAATAAGTGCTGATTCAAAGCATTCATCCATATAATATTTAACAGATTTTAGTGATGACTTCTATATTTCATATCTGGGTGTTTTACAGCATTTGGGGTTTTTATGACAGAGTCTCTCAGGGACTGACTACATGTTTTCCTTTTTGGAAAAATATCATTTGGGAACTCTTTGAAGGCCTGTTCTTCAGCCACTGCAAGACTCACTGACAATATGGAGCCCTTTATCTACTATGTTCTGTAGTGTCAATAAATTTCCTTGGGGGCAGTGGACAGCACTTTTCATTGTCATGTACATGTTACAGCTTTACACCATTGATGGATGGCCCTCTTCAGCTGAGTTTCCTTGAAAAAAAAACTGCTTTCATCACTCCAGGTGCTTACAAACCTACAATGGCTCCCTACTACCCTTTGCATCAGATCTAAATCCCCTGGGTTGACATTCAAGGACTTCTGTTAGCTGACCCACTCTCCAACCTTCCACTCAATTACTTCTGAACACGGATGTTCTGTTCCTAATGGCATTTTAGCTATTCCCATTACAAGCAATGCTGAATGCTACTTCTCTGACTTGTCCCAGTATCCCACTTGCCTCAATCCACTATTAACAAATACTTCAAATTCCACCACCACTAGTTCCTTCCTTGATTACTTCCAATGGACAAGTAACTTTCCCTTTTCTGAATTGGGTTGTGCTTCTCTGAAACATATATCCTAGCCTATAACTCTATCTTTTCTCAGGGTATTTGTTGTGTTTATGTGTTTGCCTAAATACTAATAAACATTTAATAATGCTTTAGAGTTTGCAAAAAGCATTACAACTACAAAGGAAAAAATGGCAAATACTACTATCCTTTCATTTGATCCTCACAACAGCTCTTTGAGGCAGGAAGTACCATCATCCTTATCATCATCATCATCATCATCATCATACATTATTATTGTATTGGTTGGTTGGGTGGTGGGGCAAGGCCTCTCCCCTTCCAAAGGCTTATACTATATTTTTCTCACTCTAACACAGCCAGGTAGGAAAGAGAAGGAGGCCTACTCTGGCCAGGTAGTTACTTTTGAATACACCCCAGTTCTGATTCAGTAATCCATCAATAATTAAACTTTTAAGTACATAGTTAGTAGACTTGATGTCATTACTGAATGTCTGCTCCAAAGTCCATGTAGTTAAGTGTACTGAACATACTCATTAAGGATTGGGCTTATTGGCAAGTCTCAGTCACTTCCTGCCTACACAGATGTATATAACACATTACAATGTAATACATATGTATACATAGATATTTGTACAATGTAATGTGCCCGTACATATGTACACACACAAATCTGTAAAATAAAGTGTTTGGATTAGATAATCTCTAAGGATTCTCTGTTAAGTCATTTTTTCAGTCATGTCTGACTCTTTGCGAACCCATTTGGGGTTTTCTTGTCAAAGATACTGGAATGGTTCACCATTTCCTTTTCTAGCTCATTTTATAGATGAGAAACTGAGGCAAACAGGGTTAAATGACTTGCCCAAGGTCATGCAGCTGGTAAGTGTCTGAGTCCAGACTTGAACTCAGGTATTTCTGACTCTAGGCCTGGCGCTCTATCCACTGCACCACCTAGCCAACTAGGTCCCCCTAGTTTTAGATCTATGATCCTCTGATCTTGCATCCATTACCTTCTTACAGCTGCTAGCTTTGTTCATGCCCTAGTCACATCTTAATTGGACCACTTCAATAACCTGTATATTAGTCTCCTTGCTTCCTTTCTTCCTCCTCTCTAATCTATTCTCCACATAGCTACTTTGATATCCCTAAAGCATAGGATCTGACCAGGTCCCTTGATTAAAAAGTTCCAGTGGCTCCTTATTGAACCTAGGATAACATACAAGCCCTTATTTGTCTTTTACAAAATTTGATCTTAACCTACCTTGTCTTTAAAAGTGTTTTCTTGGTGCTTTTTGTCTTTAATCCATGGTAATTTCTGTGAAAATATACCATCCTTCCACCCTCCAGATTGAATCCTCCCTTGTATTAACAACAACAAAACAATCTTCCAGCCTATTTTCCCAGGCTAGTCACCCATTACTCCCCTTCATACATTTTAAGTTCCAGGTCAACCAGGTCATTTGTTTTTGCTTGTAAGTGAGATTCTACCCACCATCTCTATGCCTTTGTACAGGCTTTTTTGTTTTCTATGTGTGGATTGCACTGCTTCCTTACCTCTGCCTCTCAGAAGCCTTGTCTTCCTTCCAAGCCCAGATCAAGGTGTCCCTCCTATATAAGGCCTTTTCTGAT
Source organism: Vombatus ursinus (assembly GCF_900497805.2). Lineage (NCBI taxonomy): Eukaryota > Metazoa > Chordata > Mammalia > Diprotodontia > Vombatidae > Vombatus > Vombatus ursinus. Next base: position 1,913,561 of record NW_020950547.1, on the reverse strand, counting down.
CCAGAAAACTTTTAGCTACCACTCCCCTACCCTATTACTTTTGTAGTTGCTTAAAATTGTACATGTATTTTTCCTGCTTATGGATAGGAACTGGTTTGTTTTAGTCTCTGTATGTCCAGCAATATAATGTAGTATCTTCGTATACCTCTAGCACAGAGACTGGAACATATTAGATACTTCATAAATATTTGTCGAATAAATGTTGGGTGATTAGAGGTTTATTAACAGATAACTATACACAAACTCTCTCTATATATCTATATCTATATATCTATATAGATCTATATAGATAAAAAGAGAGATATCTATATATATCTAGATATAGATATATATATAGAGTTTACATATATATATATATATATATATATAGAGAGAGAGAGAGAGAGAGAGAGAGAGAGAGAGAAAGAGAGAGATATAGTGTCTGTATATTTGTACAACGCCCTTTCCCAGACATTACACATTACTCCTCTTTAGACACCTTAAGTTACATATTTATATACACTCACATATGTATATATGTTGTAGGGGGTTACTGTGGAGGGAAGACATCCTTGGGTAAGGGTTTGGACTAGGTTACCCGAGAAACTCTTTCCATCTCAAAGATTTTATGAAAATAGATATGCTATTAGATTCCCCAATGTACATTTCTATTCTCATTGAATACACTCACATTTTGTCAATGTAAAAGTTCTGGTGGTCATATAGCTATGTTCAAATGTAGCACAGAGGTAAAGAGCTATAATAGGTCACTAATAACAATTGCAGAGTATCTATATTCCTCAGGATATGGAAACTTACCCATCTATCTATAATGGGAATGCTTGTAGTCTGATCGATGACTTCTGTAAAGCAGCAATAAATTCATGTGGTTTTAAAAATCTCTTCTTTCAAGAAATTTGGCTAAATTAATAACAAAGACCCTATATTTTGGTATTCCAAGGTGATGCTCCTAACCCAGGTTCAGAAAAACATGAGTTTTCAGCTGTTTGCTCTGCCCCTCCCCCCAAGTAGTGGTCAGAGATCCACATGCCCTTGCCTCCTTCCCTTCTAGCCCTAAACATACCTCTGGGAAATGGATGGTTGACTGGGTTTGGGGCTGAATCCATAGATATCTCATTCTGAATCTCACATGAATCCTCATGTGAGTTGAACTGGTCCATGTGATTCTAGCTGGTTCATTAACACTAGGAAAAGAGAATAAATATTCTAGTAAGGCACCACATCCCTTTTTTTACATCAGATAGTGGATGAATAAATTAGGAATTAGCCATCTCCCCTCAAATTTCCCTTTGTCTTGTGTTAGCTGTCTCATAAATCCTTCCTGTTGTTTAGTCCAATCAGAATCAATCCTTTTTTTAGTTCAAAAAGTCTAAGTGAACTTTAATTCAAAGCTGTACTGCAATAGGTGAATCTTAAATAATATGCAAGATCAAAAGGCAGAGAAATTTAAATTAGAGCTATCATGGAAACACTAATAGCCCTTTCTGTCTGTAATCCTTTAAGGTGAACATCAAATTTTCCATATGGTTATGTGGTAGTTGTAACAAGCAGCAATTTTCAAAAACATTCTCAGGAAACATTAAGTAGTTCTAACACCCCTCTTTACTAGTAAAAATTTAGAGGGGGAAAAACTTTCTAAAACCAATTTGGAAATTCTGAAGAGAAGATACCAGCATGAAATTACATGTCAATAGGAATTACTCTAAAATGACAGTGGGAGTGATTTTTTAAATGAGGAAAGATGTCTTGTTTTATAATTCAGACTATACATTTTCCTTATAATGGAAGCTGGGTGAGAGAAATAATTGTTTCTGTGGAATTCACCCATTGATTTGACATCTGTCTTGGCTGGTGTATTCTGCACATGTTGGAAAAATTCTTTACATATTAATGAAAAGGTCATAGGCAACCAATTGTTCTTGGCAAAACTGCTATTGGTTTCATCATTGAGGTGGAGAGAATTGAAGGTGATGTATAGGTATGTGCTGGTGTGAACAGATGGTGATATGCATACCCAAATGATAAACTAAAAATATATGTGCTGCATTGTAAACATTTCCTCTTGAAAGGTTTTCCTGAACTGACAATTAACCCATGCTTGGAGTGTTGATAATCAGAGCTTTAAGAGAAATTTATCGCACTGATCTCCTAGACAATATGAGAATGTAGGGGTGCTTAAAGTGAAGTTTTAATTTAATTTCAAACTCTTCATAAAAAGGTAAGTACTTTTAATGAAGAGAATTCAGTTGATAATTTTTCTTCAAATCTAATTACCTATATAAATTTCCATCTGGTTGTTAAGCTTAGTTGCTTAGGTTGGTGCTAATGACTGGGATTAATCTCAACAGGGGTAAGTTAACTTTGCACAGATATAAACTGTTTCCTGGACATAGTTTGTACCTATAGTTCTGACTGGCCGCCTTGTGAAAGTATTTCATTTATTATGAAGAAAGTGTAGATGTTTTAGGATACTTATTCTCCACTGGTAGACAATCTAAGTCAAAGTGAAAGTCCAGTTGATGCTAATCAACTCTTAGGATCATAAATTTAAAGCTATCCAGGATATTGGAGTTCATGTAGTTGACCTTCCTTCCTCTTATAGATAAGGAAAAAGAGGTTCAGGGCAGCTAGGTTGTGCAGTGAATGGCACTCAGGCCTTGGAGTCAGGAGGACCTGAGTTCAAATCCACCCTCAGACACTTGACACTTACTAGCTGTGTGACCTTGGGCAAGTCACTTAACCCCTATTGCCTAGCAAAAAAAAAAAAGGAAAAAGAGGTTAATAGTTATTGAGTGACCTTCTCAATAGCCTTGCTACTAAATGTCAAGACAGTTATCTGATCTGCTTCCCTCATTTTACATATAATGACACTGAGATTTAAAGAAGTTAAGTGACTTGTCCAAGGTCACAAATCTTAAATATCAAGGCCAAGTCTAGAAAGAACTTAACATCCAGTGCTCTTTCCATTAGGTCATGCTACCTCCCCTTAAAGGACTGTATGTTGTCATTTGTACTTAAAGAAAAAGAATGTATTTTGTTCTTAATATTAAAAGGCTCTAGTAGTATCTTGTGATATCATATTGTTCTTACTTTTTATTCCTTCTTAGTGCATCTTTCTATATCATCCTTCACTTAAACCATGGGCTTTTCCATGTCATAACAATTGCCCAACTTTAACAAATATGACTAATTTGCAATTCTGGTGAAGAAAACATCCAGGAAAGCCTAGATCATGAAGGACATCTCATTAATAAAGTTATTTTTTTACTTTGCTTTTTTTTTTAATTTGGAAAGAACTAAGCATTTATTGTTTGCTATGTGCCAGGCATTAAGCTAACCATTTTTCAAATATTTTCTGCTTTTGTCCTCACAAGAACCCTAGGAGGTATTATTATCTCCATTTTACAGTTGAAGAAACTGAGGCAGACAACTATTAAGAGACTTTCCCAGAGTCACACAGCTAGTAAGTGTCTGAAGCTAAATTCAAACTCAAGACTTCCCGAATCTTGGTCCAGAACTTTATCTACTGAGCTACCTAGCTGCCTGTTTGGAACTAAATGCTTCTTCTTCTTCTTCTTCTTTTTTTTTTTTTTAAAGAGCATTTCTATACATGAGGCAAGACCTAAAAAGTGAATTCTATATGAAACTGTGAATTTCCACTTAAAATATTCACTCACTTTAAGGAAAGCATATGATAAGTTCTACATATTACTTTCAAATCTGTTCTCCATGTCTGTGCTTTATTCTGTTCTCTTCTGAGCCTTAAAAAAAAAAATTCAAAATATTTCAATGGCCCTTTTCCCTTCATATCACCATTGCTAGTAGAGCTGAGCTAATATAGTTTCTACTTCTATCTCTGTTAGAGACTTTTCTACTTCTGTTTTGCTAGACTCCAGATATAATAGCTCTATTTGCGTTGATGGCAAAAAAAATTGTCACAAAAATCATAAAAATTCCCAGTTTCTTTCTTTTTGTTGTCCTATTTTCATTCTTAAATACTGTTGAGATGATTTTGCTTAGTTGGCTCTCTTGCCAAACTTTCTTTTCCTTATGTTTGTTATTTATCTCTGTTTTACATGCTTATGATTTTCCATCATTTTTCTCCACAGGATTTTGGAAATGAGCAGTGGGACCCTTGGATAGTGTCTCTCTTCACAAATGTTTGTGGCTCTTTTTAATCTTCTTGCTTTGGCAATTGATTAATATCACTTATAATTCTCTATGAAATTATCATAGCCTCTGCATTTTTTCTTCCACCCATATTTCATTTTTCATCCTCAGCAACTTGTTTAAATTGGTAAGGATGTCATTTTAACTTCATGCTACACATTTTTTCTCATTTTTATTTTCCTTTGCATTATTTTTCATCCATCTTTGTTCTGATAAGTCAGTGGTCTGACTATACACTCAAAGCTGCTGTGGATTGTATCAAATCCAAGAGCATAGCAGAGGCTTCTACAAAGATCTGTAACCATTCACAAATAGATCAGAGGAAGAAGAATTCATGTAAAATTAGAGAAATCAGAGAAAATGTCCCAGATAAGGTGGAATTTGAATTGGGACTTTAATGGTGGTCAGAGCTTTATATGAATGGTAAGGAGAGGAGAACATATTCTCAGAGAGGAGAGAAGCTTGAGCTAAGGTGTAGGGGCAGAAAAGCAAAAGATATATTAAGATGAAATAGGCCAGGCTTGGAGGAGCAGAGGGTTCAAAAGGTAAGTATATTGATTGTATATAAATTGGCACTACCAAAATGCTTGAGAATAGCTTTTTAAATTTAAGTTGGAAAAACCTATAGCATTTGCAGTCTTGTTTATACTGCAAATTTCTTTAGCACATCCTTCAATCACGTGATAAAAGGGTAAATTTCAGCATTCTGGCTGCCCACTTGCCATCCCTTGCTCTTACTACATAACTAGTCCAACTTCTTTTTGTTACATATGATTTCTTGATTTCATCCTTTAACCTGGTTCTTCTTCAAAATTTCTCCCACACCTACCATGTGCATTTCTATTGTCCTTTATATGATATTCATTTTTAATTCTTTGGAGACTGTTGTTTTCCATTTCTTGCTGACATACAGCAGAACCAGTCAAATGAGTCTTCATTTTCATGGGAAGCTTGAGGGGTATTCAAGAAGTTTTGCAATTTTCCCAAGGACGCTCTCCTCCTGTTATCTACGTATAGCCTAAGTATTGATATTGGTTGATACACACACACACACACACACACACACACACACACACACACACACACTAAACAATAGCATAGAAAATAAAGTTTCTTTAGTTACTAAATGAAAGTCTGGCCTAGATGATCTCCAAGGTTCATTCCAGTTTTTATACACCATGAAAATGAGTCCATATAGTTATATTGTGACCAATAACTGTACTGAAGATATTTCAGTATTGAATTATAATGTTAAAAAATTAAGCTACAGTTTTTGGGTCCCATAGGTATTTTAACTTCTTCCAGCTTATGTTTGCATTTAGGCTCATGCGTAAGGTGGGTTGAAGAATCCTGCTTGTGTATCTCTTTTGCTTTGCAAGAAAAATGATGCTTTTTTGTCCACTAGGGGTCACTGTGGTTCTTCATGTTATTCCTCCAACAGCCATCAATATCAGTTGGAAAATGCATTCTATCATGGTTATTATTTTTTAGCAAAGTTAAGAACAATGTTAAAATGATATCCTCTCTTTTTAAGTGCAAAGTAACATTTTCCAGAGCAATTGTACTCCTTTTCAGTTTCCATATTCTGAGCCATAACTACCAGAAACACTTTTATTTTACAGCAGTACCCCAAATTTAATTTATTAGTGTGAAACATTAGCACTATCCCATTTATTCTCCTATTAGAAGCAGAAATTGCTCCCACACTTTCTATGGTGTGTAAATAAAATGGGGCTAGTCTTTTCTATTTCTGGTTCAACTGTTTCTTTAGCATTGATTTTTCCCAGAGGCATAGAAATACAACTTCAAGAAGAAACTATTGGTAATGAAGTATTAAAATCAATTAATAACACATCAGATGTGCATGTACACACACCATTTCTTAGGCAGATGCAGGATCCACAAAATTTTACTGACATACTGCTTGCTGCTGCATCTTGAAAAAAGGATTTTTTTTTAAACACTAAGTTCAATAGGCATAGAGATGATCTTTTCCTCTTTAAAACATGATAAAATATTAAGAATTAGGAGAAGGAAATATACTTCTAAATACATTATTAATGAAACACACATTACATGTAACTTCATCTGAAATGCCTATGCAATCTAATATCTGAGATCATTAGCACTCTTTACAGGATTCTTTAATGTATTTGGCTAAAAACCAGGAAACCTGAACCATACATTGGGTTGAAAAACTTACTTGCTTCTACCTTCAACATGTTTGTTTTACAATCTGCAATCTTCGAATGAAGGAACATGCTTGACCCCTATTTATACATCACACAGGGCATGGTTTTAGTTCATGTTTGTGCTGTCTTCAGTTTCACTTAATATAATCTTTCCAATTTACACTGCCATACTCTGGTTAGTTTCTTCAAGATTAACCATCTTTTAAGGACATTCTAGATTTTTTTTTTTTTATTAATAGTCTTGCATTAATCAGGATTGAGAAATAATGTTCTGGATGGGAATTTATGTGGTGCTTCTTTGAGAGGTCTGCCTCATTTTAAAAATAGGTTGAGAGATTCTCCTCCTCCCCACCCCTCAACCATCCCTCATCCTTCATTTGATGTGAATATGCTACTCCATTTCCATAACTTTGTTGAAAGCTCTTCCTGTGAGGCAGGAAGGCTTTGCCTGGGCTGATCTCCAGAGTGGAGCCTAAGAAGCTTAGATATGAAATTCCTTTCCTTTTCAGTTAAATCTGTTTCTCTCCCACCCAGATTCAGGTTGCTTACCCTTTCTCCTGGAATTTCAAATTGAACAATTGGGAATCATTATCATGGGGTAGATAACAAGTGTCATAGCACTGATACTATAGATAAGGAAGACCCAGGTCAGATATTTATTGAAAAACTTTTTAATTCTATGCCCGTTAAAACATTGTTATTTAGAAATCTGTATAACACTCATGCTATTTAAAGTAGTAACATCTGTGCACTCTCAAGACTGAGACCTCAAAGGCCAGTGTTTAGCAGCTTTTTTACTTCTCACACGGAATTCCCCAAACTTTCTGACAGATCAGGGGTATTGATATGAAGTTGAAGCAGGGATCCATGCTCATGGAAGAAAGCTGGTTTGAAAGTGGGTGTGAGCAGACAGGCCTTCTACCTGTTCTATGTCTATGACTTTTCTCCATTCATAGGAATACCACCTGGTTCAGGCCCTTGATTTTTCTCACTTACACTATTGATCTAGCCTCATAATTGGACTCCATTTGATGCAGTTTAGGGGTCTTAGGGTGCTGGGACCCCAAAATCACAACACACGAGTCCTGTCTGAAAGAATTCAACCTAAACCTTCTTTCAGCCTAAGACAAGGTTTATTAGAACATCCATCATATTGGGCAGACTCTTAAGGACTCTGAACATTAGTAAGCTATTGGGCTAGATTTTAAGAATCTGAGCAGTGGCTAGTTTTTAAGAATCAGAGAATCTTAATGGAGACAAGATGGACCTTATATACACAAAGCCTGTGGGAGGAATCTAGGAGTGGCCAAGTAGTTTGGGGTGATGGGAGGAGGGGCCTAAGGAGATCTGGATGGGAGTGGCCAGTAAACTGGGGTGAACAGAACTCCTGGGACCTGGACAACAGAGGCTAGCTAGGATTAAGTGTGGGAAATGGCCAGAGGCCATGGGGAGGTAAGACAGTGGAGGGGAGATTGGGTGTAGCCACAATGAAAGGCCAGTTGATGGGATTACAGCCTCAGGTGACTGCCAGAGATTTGGCCATGTGGGAAAGTCCAGGGTTTTTCCTTTCTGGGTCCCATTCAGTCCCCCTCCTCTCCAGTCCATCTTCCACATGCTACCAAAATAATCCTATTAAGGTACAGCTCTGAGCATCTTACTCTGCCCTCCCCCCTTTAAAAAAAGAACCTATTCTATTTAGGTGATGAATATGCAGTACTTAGATCTAGTGGGTGTGGCAATTAAGATTTCTGTAACTGTTCAGACCAAGAGAAGAAATTAATATCTGTGTCAGTGCTCACTGTAGTGACTGCCAGCACTCCTTCCTGCCCTGTTGGAAGTGGAGAGGTTACCTTTATTCATAAGAACTTTCCATTTATTTCAGTTTGAAGTGAAATCCAGCAAGAATAAGGTTCCATTGAAATATTTGTGGCACACATATTGCTTACTTGAATTTTGTTTAGTTATACTGCTTACTAAGATTAATGTACTGGGGTTTTGCTTGACAATAGCACCTGCTTGGAAGGAGTGGGAGTTGCCCAGTTGCATTGGGCATGAATTGTTAATTGAATACATCATACTCTTAAATAAGGCCTCAAGGGTGACATAGAAGAATGGGATTGAGTTGATTGGAGTTGATTGATAGGCCATTCCTGTCCATGGTTCTGACTATATACACGGTTCTGAGGATACCAAACACCCTGCTCTCCCACTACTAGATTACTAGCCTCACCTATATCTCACCCACATGTCTCATTATCTGAGAATTTCCACATTTAGTCATTCTTTTTAAACGTAGTTGTTAAAATGCAAATGGCATTGAGGAGGGATAATTGAACATAGCTTTGCAAACCTTAAAGTGCTTTGTTATTGTTGTTGTTGTTTAGTCATTTTTCAGTTGTCTCTGACTCTTTGTGACCCCATTTGGGGTTTTCTTGGCAAAGATACTGAAGTGGTTTGCCGTTTCCTTCTCTAGCTCATTTGATAGATGAGAAAAATGAGACAAATAGGGTTAAGTGACTTGCCCAGAGTCGCACAGTCACAGATAATTTGCCCAGAGTCACACCACTAGTATATGCCTGAGGCTGGATTTGAACTCAGGAAGATAAATCTTCCTGACTCTAGGCCTAGCTCCCATGTAAATGTTAGTTATTATTAATGTTGTTCTAAATGTAAGAAAATACTTGAACCAGCTTTATTAAGTTCAAATCTGGCCTCAGACATATACTAGTGGTGTGACCCTGGGTGAATTATTTCCTTTCTGTTTGCCTCAATTCCTTCAGCTGTAAAATGGGGTTAATAATAGCCTATGCCTCACAAGGTTGTTTTGAGGATCAAAAGAAATAATTGTAAAAAGCACTGATCAGCATATAGCAGGCATATGTGTACTTATTCCTTCCCTCTTCTCCCACTCTTAGAATTAGTCCTTGGACATTATAAAGTTGACAAAATCTGCCTTCAGTGCCTTCTGAGTCCCCTTCCTTTCCCTTTCTCTTCAGCTCACTTGCTGTCCCTCCCCCTCAGTTGCTCAGTACCCTGATGTTTTTCCACTGAGGGGAACCTGCCTAAGATCATGAGATCATAGATTTAGATCAGGAAGGGATCTTGGAGGCCATCTAGTATAACAGTCTCATTTTACAGTTGAGGAAAATGAGGCCCAAGGAAGTTACATGACTTGCTAAGATAGCATAGGCAGTAAAGGTCAGAGGAGGGTTGAGTCCTCTAATTCCAGAGCCGGCACCATTTATACTGAAATGCCCTGCCTAAGGCCCATAAAGCTTAGGTGACTTGTCTAGGGTCACAAAGCTAGTAGGTAAGATTTGAATCCAGGTCTTCCAAATTCCAAGCCTATCACTGTATCCACTATACCACACTGTTTCTACTACAATTAGATAGAGTCATTCCTCTCAGGAATATTTGCAAAGTATCCAAGCATTGGGCAATATTTATTTCAGGGGAATGGTTTTATGATGGGGGAATTTCAAACTAGGTCAGACTCAAGATGCTTTTGGTAAGCACATAACACTAGATCTGTCCTTTTGGATATTAAACATGTGCTTATGTCAAAGTGAAGTCATTATGCTATAGCTAAAATCTGTTATCTTCTTATTCTAGCAACAACAGAAAACAATTGACCATTATTTATTCTCTAGTTACTCCCTAGTTATTATTCCCTAGTTGCTCCTAATAATCTGTATTAAAGAATGATAGCAAAGATAGTGAATAATCAAATAGGTATAGAGACTAGCCATGTGAGTTCAATGTAAAGAAAACTCCTGGGTAAGGAAACTATAAATATGAGTTGGCATCTTTTCTGAAATTTATAGTCTTAGAGAATGGCCTAGAGCACTATAAGTTTAAATGACTTGCCCAGGTCCACACAGCCAGTCTGTGTCAGAGGCAGGACAAGAACCTGGATCTTCCTCTTTCTGAGGCTAATTCTTTATCCACTACATCATGCTGCCTCTCATTATTTTAGTATAATATACTTAAAAATATTAAGTCCCCATTTATTTAGCTAGTAGCTCTGATGTTAGGGATTTTTAAAAATTAATGCTTCTGCAAAGAGGAACTGTGAGCTAGTTCACATAGCATTGTTAAAATCAGGGAGCAATTAATTTCACGTCTTTCTCCTCTCTGGCCAAGGAAAGAAAGAGATACAGACAGAGATGACACCAGTGAAAATCACTTTTGGGGGAATTTGGCTAAAATTAGCTAAACATCTTGTAATTGCACAGTAATTTGAAAATCAGATAGTTGGTCTAAATGCATTGAATAGTCAAAGAGGTAGGGGAGGGCTGGGAGTAAGTATATAGCTTGAAAGAACCATCTCCACCTCCACCGCCACCCCCTCCCTTACTCACCACAGTTCATTGAAAATGACTTCCCCTGCACACCAGAGGAGTCTTCTGAGAGAGAAAAAAGATTACTTTAAATACTCAAGTGTCTTATTCCAGAAAAAAAAAGATTTTAAGGAGAAAAAAAATAGTGAAAGTAGAAGGCTTAAATTCCATCCAGTGGAGGGGTCATCTGTTTGTGTATGTGAAAGAAATATCAATATATAGTCCAAGAAGTCTAAGTAGAATGATAGTTTATGCTCTGATTGTATAATTCAAACATCAAATAGAAACAGGTACATGCTTAGATCATAAAGCAATATTCACTTTAGGAAGACAGTGACTTAATTATAAGAAAACAGGCAATCTGAGATGTAGACAAGATGGTTCCTTCAGAAAATCTTTACACTAAAAGAGCAATAATTGCCCAACCCACCTTTCATTTTGTCATAGTTGGTTAAGAGTTAGACTTCACCTTTCTCTCTCTGTCTTTGTATCTGTATCTGTCTCTCTCTCTCCATATATATGTGTGTGTGTATATATATATATATATATGTATCTGTCTCTGTCTCTGTGTCTGTCTCTCTTTCTGTCTCTCTGTATCTTTGTCTGTCTCTCTGTTTCTGTCACTGTTCTCTCTCTCTCTCTCTCTCTCTCTCTCTCTCTCTCTCTCTCTCTCTCTCACACACACACACACACACACACACACACACACACACACACACACAC